>NW_019416899.1:167206-170970 GCF_000390285.2 Anoplophora glabripennis | reverse complement strand
GACTTGTTACTTTTGAGTGATTGTATTATATTATTTATTTCAGTTAATGTTGTTGGTTTAAGAAATATGGATTCAAAATGATTAAAATAATTTGATGTTGAATTGACTTCTGGCTGATTAATAATTTTACCTGCCAATTTTTGACCCACAGTAACATAATGGTTATTAAATACGTCAGACATAGTTTGTTTATCTTTTATAGTTTCTTCATTGTGATTAACGTATTGAATATCCCTTGATATTTTCTTAGACGAAGTTAATTCCTTCACAGTCTCCCACATCGCTTTATTGTTATTTGAACTTTGCGCAATTCTATTTTTATAATAATTCATCTTAGCAGATTTAATTACATTATTTAAACGATTTCTATAAATTAGGTATCGATTTTTTAAATTAATGTCAAATCTTTCCAATAACTGGTTATACATTTTATCCCTTTTGTTTATTGAATTAATAATACCCTGCGTGATCCAACTTTTGCGCTTCCTTTCTGATTTCCTTATAATGTAAGTGGATTTTTGTATCTCTTTTGTAATAATATATAGAAGTTTCTCAAAACCCGATTCAATACTGTTAGCTTGATAAATTTCATTATAACTAATTTGGGTCATGCCTTCGCTAAGTTTTTTATAGTTAACTCTTCTATTTATTTTTATATCTTTTTTGGAAATCTTACTAGTTTCAAAAATAATTTGAACAAGTACCGTATAATGATCAGTTAGTTTTAGTTTTTATCACAAAAGGTAATAAGTATTCATAATCGCATTTAGTTCTAATAAAAACATGGTCTAAGCAAGACCGACTATTTTCTGTCACTCTCGTAAAATCATTTATTGCAGAAACAAATTTAAATTCACAGATATTATTCAGATATTCCCCTACATGTTCACTTTGTTCATTTTCGAGTATGTTAATGTTCATATCACCCACAAACATAAAATAGTCAGCCTTATCCAAATTGCTATTTGAAAAGTATTGTTTCAGATCTCGCACAAACTCCAAAGGCTCAGTAGAAGGTGATCTATATCCAGCCAAAATACTAATATTTTTTTGCTGAAACTGAATCTCGGCTAGAATCAATTTATTTCCATTGGCAAGAGGAATCAACCTATGTAAAAATTCAATACCATATTTCAAGTATATTATAGTACCATCATTTTGATTAATTGTTCCGTAGTTATATACAATACTGTAACCTGGTATATTAAATAAGTGTATATCGTCCAATTGTCTAGTTTCTGTTAGAATAATACATTCAGGAATTGATTTGGGTTTTCTAACATTCAATCGTCATTTACTCGAAAACTTTCCTATGTAAGATGGCAACATTTTAATACTGTCGAATCGACAATGAAACGATCTTTCAGAATCAAGGGAAAAAAAATAGAGGGTTGCCATTTAAAAAAAATGTCGATGACGTCATTACTCGAAAACAAATGACGGTTGAAAATCGCTTTTTATGCTAAAATATGTATTTTTTTAAATTAAAAATCGATTTGTTCGACGATTTGTTTCGTTTTTACTGAATTTATACCATACTTTAGGCGCGTACTGTATAGAGGAATCTTTTATTAGACATAGCACATAAAATATATAGAGAGGGGAGAGACAAAGACAAATTTGCCAATAATAATATTATTGGAAGAAACAATTCAGAAGAATCGCAGAAGAAACAATTAACAGTAAACAGTCTTTTTGAGTAAAGTTCAGCCAATGTTTAATAGTTGTACAAGCTGCAACATAACTATAAATATAAATAAATATTTATAATAACCCTTTAATATGTGGAACACGTTCATTAAATATTTATATTATTTACTAAATAATGCATTTTTGATGTGAGTTGGTTTGCTTACGTGTATTTATGAGCTTTTACTATATAAACTACTGTTTGCTGATGATTGCTTAGTAACGAATTAAAATACTAGAATATGGTATTTTGAGGTTTGAAGTTGGACCGAGAAAGTACACATTTCCGAACAATTTCAGAAAAAATTATTAACTTCATAATATGAATTCCATAAAGAAATTATGATTACAAGAAAATTAGTACAAACATTTTGTGAATTTTGTGCGAAAAAGGAAAACATCTTTTACTTGGAAAAATAATAAAATCAATGTTCAATAAATACACAATTAATAATGGTATAACTAGAATTGTAGGTATATATTACTGTTTAGCAAATAATCGGAAATTAATTTGAAACCAATTTACGCCCAGAAAAGTCATATGTATACTCGTAAACACTAGGAACTTATTAATTAGTATCGGTTCTGCGCTACCGGAAAAGGCAGGACAGTCTGTAATTCCATGTTTTCATTTCATTAACTTAATTCACCCTAGACTTCTTTAGTTCCTTCATATTGTCTAATAAAATTGCTATTCTGTCTTAGAAAAAGATTCGAGAAATAGTCAAGCAGTATGGATTTCTAAGTAATTATGTAAAAAGCCGGAAAGGGTGCAGTTAAACAGAAGTAGGTAAATATATAATACTGAATTTAATCATTGAACTACCTACTTCACTCGGATACCACCTAAAATATTAGAAGATGGTTGGAAATTTGAGGTACGAATCAATAAATCGAAAATTAGGCCAAGAGCTCATAATTGCATAATAGACTAAAATATATGCAGCAAATTGTAACAAAAATACTTACTTTATTTTATACACTTGTATTTTTACTTTACTGTAAAGGTATTATTAAACGAATTCAAATTAATTCGACAAATGTTCCTAACATTATCATGAATTTTTTCTTTAGCATACACAGATATTTGATATTAAAGTATACAGGCTGTTACAAATCTCTTCTCAGTGCAGGGATCTCGGAAACGGTAAGAGATACGAAGTAGCTTAAATGGGAGCAAAGTTACGTAATCAGAGGACCAACATTATACCTCTAAAAAATCAAAGCTAGTTTTCGAAATATTTAAAAGTAACCGAAATTTTGGAAATCCGTTTCTGTTTTATTTCAGCCTTGCTTGAGGTGATATACACCCATTGAGCTTTGGTTATCACATTAATGATGTATATTTAGATCGGCCTACCCTCATCAAAGATTTAGAAATTGTATTTGATTGTAAGCTTTCGTTTGTTGAACATGTTGATAGGATTTTGAAGACCTCATACAAAAATTTAGGGTTCGTTATTCGAAATGGTAAAGATTTCTTGAATCGTAGTACATTATTTATTTTATATAATTCGTTTGTGAGGTCTAGATTGGAATATGCATCTATTGTATGGAACCCGCTATATACATTTCACATAAATAATTTGGAGAACATACAAAGGAAGTTTTTAAAGTACTTATTTTATAAAGAAAATTCGTATTACCCCCCCATTAATTTAACCTTCTGTTAAATCACTTTGGCGTGAACTCTTTACGGTCTAGAAGATCAGTGCACTCGATCATTTTTTTGCATAAGATAATCCAAAACATCTTTGACTGTCCTCAGATATTAAGTTTACTTAACTTTAATGTGCCTAGGTTAACTTCGCGTTCTCATGCAACCTTCTGTTTGCCTATCCCTCGCACAAATCTCCTAAAAGCTTCTCCATTGTTTCAGGCATGTTCAAACTATACAAAAATTGCACATCTTGTAGATGTTTTTAATTGTACCACAAATGAAATTAAAGAAAACACCACATATTTTGAGCATGACCTAAATTAACCGAATATAAGTGTGTTATTAATAGGTTGTTTGTATATTACTTATACTGCGTATTTTTCTATCTTCTCCATGTTATTTGTCACATGTCTGT
>NW_019416899.1:111705-165818 GCF_000390285.2 Anoplophora glabripennis | reverse complement strand
CCTTCCTAGACAGTGCATTTTAACGTATTTACGGCCGCATTTCGAATCCCGCGTTTGATTTCGCGGAGAGTTCTACATGAAAAGTTGGAAGAAGGCATCCGGTCGATAAATATGAGTATCTTCGGCACGGTTTTAAATGAAATATCGTAGAAAATGGGGGAAATAAAAAATAAAAAAGCCGTAATCGCGCGCGATTCCAGGCGATCGGCGACCGTCTGATTTCTGCGGGAGGGCGTGTCGGACTATCGCCGTTCACACAAAAATTGGGCCGCGCCCCTCGCAGAGCCCGAGGAAAACTCAAAATTCACCTCGAAGACGACAAAAAATCGCCATCGAAATACGCCGTTCAGACGAAGGAAGGCAGGCGGGGGGCTTCGCCCCCCGCGGGTCGCCGCTGCGCGCCTTCCCCGCAAAGCCTTTGAGTCTGGAAATCGGCGCTTTTTCGGGCCGATCGTGCGACGCAGACGGAGCTATAGGATTTTAATATATATTGATATGTATTTTTTAAATTAAAAATCGACCTGTTCGAGGATTTGTTTTGTTTTTACTGAATTTATTCCATACTTTAGGCGCGTATTGTATAGAGGAACCTTTTATAAGACATAGCACATAAAATATATAGAGAGGGGAGAGACAAAGTCAAATTTGCTAATAATAATAATATTGGAAGAAACAATTCAGAAGAATGGCAGAAGAAACAATTAACAGTAATAATGTCTTTTTGAGTAAAGTTCAGCCAATGTTTAATAGTTATACAAGCTGCAACATGACTATAAATATAAATAGCTATAGTGAACGTTTAATATGTGGAATACGCTCAATAAATATTTATATTATTTACTAAATAATGCATTGATGTGAGTTGGTTTGCTTACGTGTATTTATGAGGTTTTACTATATAAACTACTGTTTGCTGATGATTGCTTAGTAACGAATTAAAATACTAGAATATGGTATTTTGAGGTTTGAAGTTGGACCGAGAAAGTACACATTTCCGAACAATTTCAGAAAAAATTATTAACTTCATAATATGAATTCCATAAAGAAATTTTGATTACAAGAAAATTAGTACAAACATTTTGTGAATTTTGTGCGAAAAAGGAAAACATCTTTTACTTGGAAAAATAATAAAATCAATGTTCAATAAATACACAATTAATAATGGTATAACTAGAATTGTAGGTATATATTACTGTTTAGCAAATAATCGGAAATTAATTTGAAACCAATTTACGCCCAGAAAAGTCATATATATACTCGTAAACACTAGGAACTTATTAATTAGTATCGGTTCTGCGCCACCGGAAAAGGCAGGACAGTCTGTAATTCCATGTTTTCATTTCATTAACTTAATTCACCCTAGACTTCTTTAGTTCCTTCATATTGTCTAATAAAATTGCTATTCTGTCTTAGAAAAAGATTCGAGAAATAGTCAAGCAGTATGGATTTCTAAGTAATTATGTAAAAAGCCGGAAAGGGTGCAGTTAAACAGAAGTAGGTAAATATATAATACTGAATTTAATCATTGAACTACCTACTTCACTCGGATACCACCTAAAATATTAGAAGATGGTTGGAAATTTGAGGTACGAATCAATAAATCGAAAATTAGGCCAAGAGCTCATAATTGCATAATAGACTAAAATATATGCAGCAAATTGTAACAAAAATACTTACTTTAGTTTATACACTTGTACCTTTACTTTACTGTAAAGGTATTATTAAACGAATTCAAATTAATTCGACAAATGTTCCTAACATTATCATGAATTTTTTCTTTAGCATACTCAGATATTTGATATTAAAGTATACAGGCTGTTACAAATTCGCTTCTCAGTGCAGGGATCTCTGAAACGATAAGAGATACGAAGTAGCTTAAATGGGAGCAAAGTTACGTAATCAGAGGACCAACATTATACCTCTAAAAAATCAAAGCTAGTTTTCGAAATATTTAAAAGTAACCGAAATTTTGGAAATCCGTTTCTGTTTTATTTCAGCCTTGCCTGAGGTGATATACACCCATTGAGCTTTGATTACCACATTAATGATGTATATTTAGATCGGCCTACCCTCATCAAAGATTTAGGAATTGTTTGTTTGTTGAACATGTTGATAGGATTTTCAAGACCTCATACAAAAATTTAGGGTTCGTTATTCGAAATGGTAAAGATTTCTTGGATCGTAGTACATTATTTATTTTATAGAATTGGTTTGTGAGGTCTAGATTAGAAGATGCTATCTATTGTGTGGAACCCGCTATATACAGTTCACATAAATAATTTGGAGAACATACAAAGGAAGTTTTGAAAGTACTTATTTTATAAAGAAAATTCGTATTACCCTCCCATTAATTTTCCTCAGAACCTTCTGTTAAATCACTTTGGCGTGAATTATTTACGGTTTAGAAGATCAATGCACTCGATCATTTTTTTGCATAAGATAATCCAAAACATCTTTGACTGTCCTCAGATATTAAGTTTACTTAACTTTAATGTTGCTAGGTTAACTTCGCGTTCTCCTGCAACCTTCTGTTTGCCTATCCCTCGCACAAATCTCCTAAAAGGTTTTCCATTGTTTCAGGCATGTTCAAACTATACAAAAATTGCACATCTTGTAGAAGTTTTTAATTGTACCACAAATGATATTAAAGAAAACACTATACATATTTTGATGACCTAACCGAGTATAAATGTGTTATTAATAGGTTGTTTGTATATTACTTATACTGCGTATTTTTTCTGTCTTCTTCATGTTATTTGTCAGATGTTTGTTTTATACTTACTTATTATATAGGTTTAATCTCTTTTTTTCCTTGTATTTCTCTATATTGTAATCATTCTTTGAACTCCCTTTCCGTAACTGGAATTTTGTTTCTGTGAAATGGTGTATCCAAAATGAATAAATAAATAAATAAATAAATAAATAAATAAATAAATAAATAAATAAATAAATAAATAAATAAATAATAAATAAATAAATAAATATTGAAGAAAGAAGATCAATTTCTCATTGCAACTTTTTGCCCTCTATCGAATGGCGAAATTTTTATATGTAACGTTTCGTTTTTCCAGGACTATCATCAACGGCCGTGGAAATTTTATTACATTTTTTGTAAGCCTTCATGACCCTCAATACTTTACTGCCTCAGCCCGAACAAGATTCAGACGTTTTGTCTTGAAAAATTCATCTTCAATGTATTCGTTCCAAAATCTAAATTTTTTATTTAGATTTTTATGTTTATTGAATTATCGTAGTGTCGTTATACCCTGTGAAATCCACCTAGTTATTTAAACTATTACCATCACGCGTTTTCCACTTTAGTTTTCCTCACAGAAACATGTATTTTTAACAGTGAAAATTGTTAGTGAATAAATGCGTCACTTCTTCTTTTAACTGTTTTCTTTTTGTGAAAGAAAGATTAGTGTTACTGTGGTGTGCATATTAATAATTGCGAGTAAACATATTACAATGGCCTTTCAATAAATAATGGGCATGGTGAGAACGTATGGAAACGCTGATCAAAACTGCGAGTTTACTTCACATCTTTACATACAGCTATGGACAATAAAATGTTTCCAACGCACTATTCAGTGTATATGTGGCTTTGCTGTTGAGAGTTCAAACTTAATTGTCCTAATACTATGTATCTAGTAAATATAATAATTAATAATGGGTAATTTTCTTAACTTGTCTACTTTAGTGGATGAAATATTTTAGTTTTTTTTATTGTATTATAATGTGATTTAATTTTTTGTAAAACTTCAGGAGCATTTAGGATATTCACAATAATGATACCTAGTTTGTTATAATAGATTGATAAAAATATAAATAAAAATTCGACCACACATACTGCTCACCAAAAAAGAAAAACGTTTCATGAGAATACCTATTAGGTACGTTTCCGAAATATATGTTGTTAAAAATTTTGTAAATATGGACATGGACAAGTATTTCAAAAGATGTCCATATTCACCATTTTTATTTTGATACGTGTTTTTTTTCTTTTTCAACACTGTATAGTATATATATATCCACTATATTTAACTGTTTATTTTTTAGAAAGATACGGTCTTTTAAAATTTCCTTCTCAAATATTTTTCACATCTTATAACTATAAATATTTTAAATTTATTTTAAATTTTTCAGTTTTAACAGTGTTAAACAGAAAGAGAAAAAATACTATTACTACAAAAAATATTATTTTTTCAAAATTTCTAATCATTTTAGGTTAAAAGTGCTCTTTGGAATTTCTCTGATTGTTTCTGAATAAAATACATTCATCAAAAACGTTTTCATGGTTAATAATATAAATTATAGTTTTTTTCATTTTATTAGATTTCATTACTAGAAATGTTTCAAGTATTTTTTGCAAAATATTTTGAAAGATTGATTTGTTTTGTATTGTCATTGGTTAAACGATACAACTTTTTCGAGGCAAATATTTAAGCATTTTTTGTTTTCTGTTTACTAAAGCAGTAGTAAAATAATTTTTACTGCCTGCTTATTGACAAAAAAAAAAAAACGTAAATAAATAAAAGAAATCGAGAACAGACTCTGACAATGACATGCTCTAAATCAAAGTAAATATCTAGTTCAGGTCCACAATCTGCAAATTTTATTTACACAAAGCATTTGTGAACATTATAGCTACATTTTTATACTTTTTTAAATGATTACAAAAACTAGTCAAAATTGCTACTTTTCACAACATTCGTTCTTATTTAAGCCTAAAATGCACCGTCGCGTCGTCAAAAGACCGATTTAAATATTTTTCTAATTTAGGTGGAAAATATTTCATTGTCTGCGGCTGTATAAGGTTTCTGAAATAGGCATGCTTGTTATTGCATTTGTTAACAGAAACAGAGCAGAATATTTCATTGCTTACCAATGTGATAAGTAAGCAGGTATTAAAAAATATTTCTGGCAGTCAAGTTTTCGCACTTTGATTTATTTTCTCTTCAAATATCCTCTTCAAATTTGTAAACACCCTGTATTTTTTTGTATCTAAGAGCACAGATAACGATTATACTGCAATCAATTTTGTTGTAATTTGCGAATAACGAAAGATACTTTAATATCATGATTATACATACAAATTACACACATAAACTTCAACTATAGTGCCATTAAATTGTAACTCATAAAATCCATTTTAAGTGAGGTAGAATGCTGCAGCTTTATGTAAATTACACATCTATTGCTTTGTTGGGTGTTGTGAAGCGGCTTCCAGTTCCTAGAAACATTTTCATGGCTTATATATTTTACGATGAATTTTATGATAATCACAGAAAAGTTTAACTTTTTAACTGTTTTAGTGCCTTTTTAATTGCGACCTTCTCTACAGCAAAATAAAATAGGGTCTAGAACTGCAATTCTAGCATTAATAATTTTACATTTCTTTTTACTCGGTTCTCAAAATAGTTTTCTCTCTCTTAGTCTTTCCTAAGGAACTTACTGTAAATTTGTTTCAATGGTGTCCATTAAAATAAAAATAAAATTATATCGATCTGTATCACCAAAATATATGAGGTACTACAAAATATTCACTGCAAATATTAAGTTATCCTTAACACCACATATTAAAACAAAAGGTAAATAAAGCCAGATGCACATAAAAAAGCCGTGTTGTGTTAAGCTAAGTTTGTGACATGAGCATTGAGCATCCCTATCTGTGAAGCTTTGCTGCGAAATAATACAACTTATTGATATTAAATTCTTGATTTTTATATACAGGCTGTCTACTATAAGAGGGCCACTCCTTTGTATCTCGCTTAATATACGATGCACGTCAAAATTATTTATATGTTTTTGTTGCATTTTTTGATGCTCGTAAAAACAAATTTGAGATCCATGGCCAACTTTATGAGTAATCATAAAAAAAAGGAAAAGTACAGAAAGTTTAGGGACGTCTAACTTTTTTATTTTAAGAGATAGAAAAAACTTATTTTAATAAAATTTCAGGGCAAAATTAATATTTTTCACCTGGTATAAACAAATTTTTGAAGTATCGTATGTAATTTGCTGCGCCCTCTACGCGTACAAAAAAAATTGTCATCGAAGTAGGTTGTGGATACAAATAATTGCTTGTGTTTTCATGTGATGTACTACACGTTGCCTTTTTCTTTTATATTTATTACCTTTTCTAAAATTTTGGTATCAAAAATGTAGATTAATGTAGAAATTGTTTTAAACATGTCAACTACAAAAAATTTAATGAATATAATGTACTTCTGTTAAACAAAGAATCTGCAATATATGGCAGCCATCAGTTTATCATCATTGAAGTAAGATCTTATGATTTTGGTATCAACAATTCTAATCCAAACGTTTACTGAGAACCTCTGTTGAAATGCAGTTTCTCCGTGTCAATGTAAATTACCATTAGACCATAAAAATTCCAGAGGATTCTGCATATAAAAGGATCTTCTTTCTTTTTTGTCACTACCTACAGAACCTTATAACATTTGAAACCATTTTTTAGTAATATCCTTGCTCTCTTTCTCAACATTGCACTTTACTTCAATCTCTCACTGTTTTGCTCATTTTTCCTATTTACATAATTTTATTAACAACACCTGATTTCATTGCCCTGTTCTTCTTCAGAGATCCATATCAGCGAAGGTTTTCAACATACTACATTTCTCAATATGTGAAAATATCATTAATATTCAAAATGAACAGCAACAATTTAAATCAATAGTTAGGTATAAACTATAACAATAACAATCTGTTAAATGTGACATTACTGGGATAACACATTTGTTTTCATAGCGTGTTACATTTAGCGTAAGCTGCTTTGTCTGTGCAAGAATAATGTTGAAGGCTCAGTTTTTTCTAAAGTAAAAAAACCAATATTATAAAATGTGAAAAGAAAATCTGTATTTTACTTAAAAGAAGTACATTATATTTATTAAATTTTTTGTAGTTGACATGTCTATAACAATTTCTACGTTAATAGGAAAATGTTTAAATTTTTTATACCAAAATTGTAAAATATGTAATAAATATAAAAGATCAAGGCAATCTGTAGTATATCGCATGAAAGAGGAAAACACAAGCAATTTTTTGTAGCCACAACCTGCTTCGATGACAATTTTTTTTGTCAGCGTAGAAGGCGCAGCAAATTACATACGATACTTTAAAAATCTGTTTGCACTAGGTGAAAGATATCAATTTTGCCATGAAATGTTATTATAATAAGTTTTCTCTATCTCTTAAAATAAAAAAGTTAGACGACCCTAAACGTTCGGTACTTTTCCGGTTTTTTATAATTACTCACAAAGTTAGCCATGAATCTCAAATTTGTTTTTAGGAGCATAAAGGCCTCAAAAAATGTAACAAAAGACATATAAAGATTTTTGACGTGCGACGTATATTAAGCGAGATACATATGAATTATATGAGACTTGGTTGTGACATTTTAGATACGCTTTTCTGATTTTTTTAATTTTAGGTGCAAATTAACTTCTATGTAAGTAATTATTAATAAAATCGATATTTTCTGGACGACTTCAAGTGAGTTATAATACGCTGCAGTTATTACTTTTTTCTTATGAATCAAACACTGGGTTCTGGGTACTGGGTACACTGGGTACTGAAGTTCCAAGGGTACAGTAATAATCTGTAAGTTGACTTAAGAGTGGTTCAACTGTTCTTATTAAATTACACTTCAGTGAAGCTTATCAAATTAATTATGAATTAATTACGGAATGTTAATTAGTGAAACAAATTTCCAGCTGTAGACATTTGCCAGTTCCTATTCATTATTGTTCATTTATTGTCTGAATGGAGCTTTCTACCTGTACTTAGATTTGATACACTAGGTATTGTAATTTGTAAGTAAGTATAACAAAACTCTTAGATATTTAGAAGTTGAAGTTTTATAAAATCTTGATTAATAATACGTATATTTCGACATTCTGTTACTTACTGCCAAACACAGGATAAATTTAAAAATGTATGAGACTAAAGCAAGCAAGACAATTGAATATAAAAAGTATATGCAAATATTAATAATAAGAATAAAGAATCGAAAAAGCAGCAGTTGCAAAGAGAAACTGGACAATTAGTAATTGTTCTATACAAAGGAACATAAGGAACACAAATAATACAAATACCAAGCAAAAGAAGATTTACTATTTCAAGAAACCAGTCTCACTAAATTACACGTTAAAAAACTATAAAATAACTCATAAATTTTTCCATGAATAGTGAAACGAATTAAAAAGGGATAATAAAATTAAAGTTAATTGAGAAAGATTTGCTTGACGTTTCTCTTCAATGGAAAAATTCCAAATACATATTTAAAATTCAATAAAACGATATTTCATATTCAAGAGATATAAATCAAGTAATCAACGAACACATATTTAAATATTGTATCGTATATTCACAACACGTTTATTTATTTACATGGGGGATGATACATGAAAATAATATATTTACACGTTATTTACAAAAAAAATACCAATCTAATTATAGTTTCATACTGTATAAATGCCAAAATCTGTTATCTGGATATAATGATATATACGATATGCAGAATAATATAGTAGTATAAGTTTTATTAAAAAAAATACATTGATGTCTAGCGGTACTTCATAGGAAAATATAATTTTAATTAGTATGGTGTTTCAATGTTTTTAGAACTGACAGTAGATGAAAATATTGGCCTAGTGTCAACCTATACTTTTATAAACTATAATCTCTCATGTCAGTTAGATTTATCGACATTAATAGAAATACGTTTTGCCTATAATTTTCATTTCATATCATTTATTATTTTTTTAAATGAAATACAGGGGTACTTTCAAGTACCTCCATGGACATTGAAGGAGTATTTGATAATTTTTCTCTAAAGTCGATCTTCCATAAATCGAGATAAGGAATCTCTGAGATTTGCTGCAAGTAGAAAAAATTATAGTTGTATTGACTGAAAGCGGGTGTCCCCCGAGAATTATGTGTCCACCATCATGGACAACCTACTACAAAAATTGTATAGGGAGAGAAAAAACTTTAGAACATGCAAATTATTTGTCAATTCTTGTCCAAAGTAGATTCAACAATATAGCAAAGGAACAAATGCAAAAGCCTTTGAATATTGTTACTAAATCGACTAACAATAAGTCGATCCAAACCAACGATAGTGGAACTTAGCTAAAGAAACGGGATTAGAAACATTAAAACATGGAGGTAAACAACAATAGTTGTCGGAAGAAGTAGAATATCTTGGTCTTTTTAGACTCAAGACTCAAGAAATCAGCAGCTAAATGAAATCGGAAAGAAGGCGGAGACCTTATTCATGTATCTATGGCTAAAACGTAACAGCGGATCGCTACTCCTGATTTACGCTGTGAGGACCCCACTAGATTTGTCACCTCTTAGATTTGAAATGGAAGGTACTAGAATAAATTATTTGAACACATCATATGCACCAAACCTGTTACACAATAAAATTCAAACAAATGAGAAATAATTTATCAGATATGTGGACCATATGATTCCAAAGTCAATTTCAAAATCATGAATGCAGATCACGGAATACGTAGTAGTAGGCTAGTGGTTATTACTTGACATCCAGGTGGGTCAATAATCAAGCAGTGTACTGAAACTGGCTCGTGATAACTATATGTCCACTTTCCAAGTAAAGATGTATGTAAAGGAACCTATGGAAACAAGCCTTTCTTGAAGGCATTAACAAATGTAGGAGTCGCTTCTAAAATAGTGTGGAAATACCTCGGATAAGCTCTGGCCGTAAGTTAACTTGGTACAAGTGTCGAGAGCAACAAAAAGAGTAAGTTAGAAACGCTTTGTCAACTCTTTAGAATAATTCGCAATGGAGTGTAAAAAACAGTACAGAACTGAATATGGGAATAGATCAACAATCAGCATAAGATATACTGCAACAACTTACTCAGACGTAGTAAAATCTACATCAACGAAAAAAAAAGAACTACTGTCGTTGGGCAGGTTGGCGGGAATACGTTACATCTAGCTTCTTGCATAACATTGTGATCGGAGGGAGGAATACCTGAACAGAATTAGACTATGATACACTGTGCACGTGAAAAAGATCAAGATCTGTGCAAATGTGAAGCATTAAACCGCAGAAGACATTTTTTTCTACGGACAACCAAAATTAGATCTAGAAGAATACAGCACTTAATTTTTGGCGAGCCTGCACAAACATGTGCAAGACACCAGGATACTGGAAAGAGTGCTTAAAAATAGGAGATTAAATGTTACAATAAACCACTTAGGTTGCGGTACTTCCGGACACATTGTTTAACGGCTTTTACAAAAAAAATCTCTTTGAAACTGGCAGATGTCCCTAATTATTTAATATTTTTTAATGTACTATCCGATTTGAAAATATCAGGCGATAAGGGATATCAAATACGTTTCAGAATATCAATATTAAATGATTTCATTTATTATGTAGATGCTATTTAGGATGTCGGTATTTTTTATATTAAGAATATTTGAAATTAAATACGCACAGAATAAATTTTATGAGAGAAAAACCCAAAATAACATCGTTGTGGTATATCATGTCCAAACCATCATTTTTTTTTGCAAATTCCAATAAAAATTATGTGCGGTTTAAGCAAACTAAGCTTGGAATAAGAATATTTTTTAAATTCAATATTCCGAGCGTTTATGGTCAGCAGTTTTACAAATAAGAGATATTTCTTAGGGAAATGATTTCATTCAACACCTTCCATGGATTAAAACCAAAAAAACTAATGCAATGGGCACCACAAAATTCTTATATGTATACTTCTCTATACAGGGTGTTCCACTTAAAAGGGATTCTTCTGTAACTCTGCAACTGTAAAATTTATAATAAAATGGTTTTAATAAAAGTTGCCTGCAATCATGTGGGCTATGTAAAGAAAATATTTTTATCTTTACAGGATATTCCATTTCGCGTGGGCGTTACATAACTTTGTTATTTTAAATGGAACACCCTGTATATTATTGCATTTTTGAATTCCTTGGTTAATATCAGGTAGAGTTTATTAAATGTACATGGTATTTAAAACTTACCGTTTTCGAGATATTCAGTTGTTTTTGAAAAAAATCAAAATTCCAGCTCTCTAAATGAGACTAGATAGCGTCTAAACCGTAAGAGTTAGAAACCAGCAGTTTTCGCAGTTCGTTTTGGCATAAATTACTCTATCTTGTCATCTGTGAGCAAAACGTGTACGTTATTCAGACTCGGAAATACTGAGACCTACATTTAATCATCTTGCGAGTTGAAAACCTTTTTTATTTCAAATGGATTGACCCACATTAACACCCTGTAAAGCTATAAACATTTTCTTTACATGGCCCACATTATTCCAGGCAACTTTTATTAAAACCTTTTTTTATAAATTTTACAATTGCAGAGTTACAGAAGAATCCCTCTTAGGTGGAACACCCTGTATATTTTATATTTTATTCCATATACATAAAAGATAAATTCTACGTCACTGCATTTTTTCAAGTCACACTAAAACTGTTTTAGCTAATAAAAGAAAAGAAGTTATATTTGGTACACCTCTTTATTTAGGTGAGTGTAATATATTTTTTCTTGAATATTTAAAGAAGTGATTGTTGTTTGTTTAGGTTCCCCACTTCCTTGGCGACCTTGGTGACAGTAATTGTGGAAAAATTTTTATATGAACATATATTTTAAAATAAACTAAGAGTACTACGATGTTTAAGTATTATCCTTACAGGTGTTTTTTGTATCCTTGGAACGCATTTTATAAACCCTGTTGATTAAACTTTCATCTTATTTTTATATGTGCAGCCGCTTCTATAAATGTAAGAACATATTATCTTTCACTAATATCTTTAAAAATTGTGTATTTAAAAATGTAAATTAGATAGTCATAGGCCTACGAGCAAAGAAATTAGAGATATCCAACCTCCCAAAATATAACAACCTGTACATTATATTCATATTCAAGAAATATATTAAAACGCATTTAATAAATANTTAAATGTACATGGTGTTTAAAGCTTTTTTTCGAGATAATCAGTTATTTTTGAAAAAATCACAATTTCAGCTCTCTAAATGAGTCTAGATACCGTCTAAACCGTAAGAATTAGAAACCTGCAGTTTTCACAGTTCATTTTGGCATAAATTACTCAATCTTGTCATCTGTGAGCAAAACGTGTACGTTGTTCAAAAGAAATACTGAGATATACATTTAATAATTTTACTAGTTGAATTTTTTTTTGGAATGACCCATATTAATTGTCATGGGTGAATGTAAAATTGAATGCCCTTTCGACTGATATAAGGTTGTCTATACTTATCTTGAACAGTTTTCCAGAAATAACAAGTTCTTTTCTTAAGTACGAAAAAGTGGCTATGTAACAGCGTCAAGAAGGCCTTGCAAAACCACTTTACTCTCACATTTTATCAGGCCTGGGACCGACAGTGTCAATATTTGGCATGTTTAAAAAGTCGTTTGACAAACAAAAGTAAACCACTAACAACAACTAAAACAAAACGCAAAACGAAACAAACTGAAACTAGGAACACAACAAAGAGAAGAATATTTAGACCGCTGATTTACATCAATTGCTCGAAGTGTCCTCCATTTTGATTAATACACAAACGAATTCGGTTTTTAAAAGACTGTTCAACAATGGTCAGCATGTCTGGCGTAATTTCTTGAAATGCTACTGTAATGCGCTGCCACATATCTCCCGCGGTGATTGGTGGTGTAACGTAAACTTTGCTTTATATAAATCCCCATAAAAAGAAGTCGCAATTTGACACCTTGAAGGCCTACTCACTGGTCCCCCGCGCCTAATCCATCTGCTGGGAAAAGTTTCGTGTAAAAACTGACGAACCGCAGCGGTATTGTGAGGTGGAGCACCATCATGTTACATCCACATTCTTCGAAGTGTAGCTAAAGAAATGTTGCCTAAGAAAACTTCTAGAGTGTTTTTAAAAAGTTTAAATAAACTGCTCCAGTTAGATGCTGGTCAAAAATGAATGGTTCAATGACATGGGTTCCCAAAATTGCTCCCCACAAGTTCAAAGACCGTCGTTGGCTATGAGTTGTTCGGAATTTGTGAGGATTTACTGTGTCATAATAATGTCAATTATGACTATTAACGAAACCATTTTTATGAAAAGTAGCCTCATCGGAGAACATGACCCGTTTAAAAAAATCATCTTGATTGTGCACACTGACAAAACTCCAGTCTCCGCTGAAAGTCTACTTTTAGTAACTTTTGGTGTAATTGGATGCGATAAGGATGTGCTGTGCTATGCTTTTGTAAAATCCTATGTATCGACGTTGTACTAATACAATTGCAAGGCCTTCTTGACGCTATTACATAGCTACTGTTTCGGACTTTAGAAAAGAACCTGTTATTTCTGGAAAACTGTTAAAGATAAGTATCGACAACCTTATATCAGTCGAACGGACATTCAATTTTGCAATCACCTATGACAATTAATATGGGTCATTCCATTTGAAAAAAAAAAGTTTTTCAACTCGCTTCAACTCAACAGATTATTAAATGTAGGTCTCAGTATTTCCGAGTCTCAATAACGTACACGTTTTGCTCACAGATGACAAGATAGAGTAATTTATGCCAAAACGAACTGCGAAAACTGTTGGTTTCTAACTCTTACGGTTTAGACGCTATCTAGTCTCATTTAGAGAGCTGGAATTGTGATTTAATAAACTATACCAGGGTGTTCCATTTAAAATAACAAAGTTATGTAGCGCCCACGCGAAATGGAACACTCTGTAACGCTATAAAAATTTTCTTTACATGGCCCACATGATTACAGGCAACTTTTATTAAAACCTTTTTTTATAAATTTTACAATTGCAGAGTTACAGAAGAATCCCTCTTAAGTGGAACACCCTGTATATTTTATATTTTAGTCCATATAGATAAAAGATAAATCTACGTCACAGCATTTTTTAAAGTCACACTAAAACTGTTTTAGCTAAAGAAAAGAAGTTGGTACATCTCTTTATTTAGGTGAGTATAATATGTTTTTTCTTGAATATTTAAAGAAGTGACTGTTGTTTGTTTAGGTTCCCCACTTCCTTGGCGACCTTGGTGACAGAGTGATTGTGGAAAAATTTTTATATGAACATAGATTTTAAAATAAACTAAGAGTACTACGATGTTTAAGTATTATCCTTACAGGTGTTTTTTGTATCCTTGGAACGCATTTTATAAACCCTGATGATTAAACTTTCATCTTATTTTTATATGTGCAGCCGCTTCTATAAATGTAAGAACATATTATCTTTCACTAATATCTTTAAAAATTGTGTATTTAAAAATGTAAATTAGATAGTCATAGGCCTACGAGCAAAGAAATTAGAGATATCCAACCTCCCAAAATATAACAACCTGTACATTATATTCATATTCAAGAAATATATTAAAACGCATTTAATAAATAAACGTATGCCAAATAAAAAAGGTTTCTAACTAACTAAAGTAGTTTTAGAGCAATGTTGAACATTTTTCGTGGCACTAATCTGCTGACTATATCTATTTAGACGTTAACTTACCTTACCTTAACTAACGTATACATATAGGAAGTGGGTGTAAATTGTTTAATTTTTATCTTAGGTCGTGCGGTGTCCGAATGTTTCTGGGACATCACAAAATATTAACATTTTTCAAATCATTTGTTACATTATCGAACTTAACCTGTGATATTACCCATTTTTGTAGTTATATATTGTCGAAAAAGCGAGATCATGCGTGCGTGAACACGATTTTGAGCACAAAATGTACCGGTTGTCGGGCGTTCCTGATTCAGTAGTTGTCTGCGCGGCATACCAGCCGAGGAATCCTGTAGGAATAGTCCTCTTCCTCCTGTGTTAGTGACTCTGAGCACGAGTGAGTTCGACGACATCGCGTCGCATTTAAATTACAGCTTAGATTTTTGCCAGAACTGAATTTCACTTTTTAAACGACTTGTTTAAGTGCCTACGCGTCGTCAGCATTTAAAAACATTTTAGAAGTTATTTTACTGCTCCCGCCAATCGTCACTGTAAGTAATACATAATTTGTCCTCAAGCTGTATACATTCACTTAAGTTATATAACAATATTTTTGCTACACTGTTCTGTGATTAAAACCATGTTGTGGATGTAATAGAAATGTATCTTAAACGTTTGTTTAAAAACTGATAGTTCAGATTGCTGTTTTGATTAAAATATATATCCTGAATTTTGTATTATATGTAAATAAGTACAAGAATATAATTTAAATTAATACATTAACGAATCAAGGAAATGTGATAATATTCCATAACATTAATTTTGGCTTAAAGCAAAAGTTATTTATTATGTGTTATTATTAAAATATGTAGATATTGATATAATTAATTTGTTTCTTATGCATGTGCTTGCTATCTCATTAAAATTAATATTGAGATGCTGGTAAAATTTTAGCTAAATTATAAAATTATAATTATTAACCAAAATAAATTAAACATCCTCTTTATATCACACCTATACATACAGCATATTTGGATTTATTGATGTACAAGCTGTTAGATAAAAAGTAAATTGTTCATACAGAAGTGCATATTTCGTCATTAATCCAGGTAAATGGTAAAAAATAAAAAAAGTAAATGAACTTAAATAAATTAAAATATAGCAGGCTTAAATAAAATAAATACTTAAATAAATTAAAATATAGCAGGCACCTGTTACATTTTTATATGAAATCTAAAATTCTGATGCTTTAGAATAATATCGTATTATTAGATTTTGAATAAAATTGAAATAAAAAATTAGTACCTAAAAAAATGTAGCAAGCTAAGGAGTTTCAATTTTGAGGAAGTTATAATTACCAATTAATAAAAAATATTTATATATCAGTTGTTTGTAAACAACGATATAGCTTTTCTTTGTAGAAAATGTAATTAATAGCTTTTGCAAAAAGATTTGGAATAAAAAAAGGCAAATTTTTATCAATATTCATGATTTTTTAATAGAAAACTTTTTGAGAATCGCTGACTTTTCCGTGTCAACAAATATTTGACAATTTTGCATTAAGTTGATATAAATATTTAGTAAATTTGTCTACCTTTTTCTAATTTAGTAAAATAATTTGTAGAAAAAGTTTTAATATCAAAAAAATGCCATGACATAATGGTTTTTCCAACAGTGATATGATTTATGTTTTTGTTCAATCAAATTTTAGTGGACTTGGTACAAACCATCGATTTGACAGTATTCTATGGATGCATGGAATGTAGAGGAACAGCTACAATGCACAGAAAGTAGGTTTTGGCTTCATCCATAGTATAGTGTCAAATCTATGGTGCAAACAAGAGACATTTACAATTGAAGACAACCCAATCACAAACTGTTCAGAAATATTTACAACCGCTTAGACGAAACAGGGTATTTTCTCCTAACAGTCACAATGTTGCTACAAAAATTTTCAACGTCGATGAAGAAGAAGAGATTTTAGTTCGTATTTTGGAAAACCCAGATCTGAGTACAAAATTTATTATCTCTCGCCTATAATTTACTCAATTTTTGTTAGATAAACAAACCGAAAACCAAGATTTTATCAATAACATCCGTTTTACCGATGAGACGACTTTTGCAAGACGAGGTATGTTTTATTGGCAAAACAATAATTTTTGGAAATCCGAAAATGATCATGCTGTAAGGAAAAGACATTTTAAGCATAATTTCAAGGTAAACATATTATTTTTTTTATTGGTCCTATTTGAACCTTCTTGGTCAAAATTTTAACACACTCCTAGGAGATGTACCACTAGTCACAAGCCTAGACATGTGGTTGATGCAGAATGGGCGCCAACATATTTTTCTCTGCCAGAATGAAAATTTTCCTCATCGGTGGATTGGCCGTAAGAGGTGAATTTGTTTGGCCATCGAGAAGTCCAAATTTAAATAACCCCTCTGGACTTCTCAATAAATTAAGGAAATGATTCACATAGAAAAAAATCAAGAAGCCGTAAATGCGATTAAAAACAATTGACACAACATTTTGAACATTCACTCTAAAATTTTCTTTTGTTACTGTTACTGATAGTTATTGTTATTTGTTGTCTTGGTTAATTTAAAAGAATACAAATTTTATATTGAACGTATAAAATGAAAATAACTAAAAAACTGATAGAGTTAGATAATTTAAAGAAGAATACATTTTTTGTGTAAAATTTAACTCTCCGTTGGATTTTAACTTTAGCCATAGTTCACTACACAAAAAAATGTGTCTAATTTACTAAACTAATAGGGTGAAACTAACGCCTGATATAGTCTTTCCGAAGTCAGTTAAACATGTATAAAAACGCCTAGCAATAAAATTCAATGAGTTTCATGGGCGTCTCTAAAAAAGGTTTCTGCTAAAGGTAAAAAATAATAATAATTTGTATATGTATAATGTGTAGAAAATTTCAATTACCTTTATGTTCATTTGGCCAATAACATATTTTAATTATTTATGTCCTCATACAATGTTGTTATATTGTTGGTAAATTTTGATTGACATATCAAAATACGTTTTCATTAAAATATATTACTCGGCAAGAACCAACGGGAAGGTATGAACATATCCTTGCCAGGAAAGGATGAGGAAGGGTTGTTAGTTTAGGTTAGGAAAGTTATTAAATAAAAATATCCAACTTGTAAACACAATGTCCAATTGTTCACAATTTTCGGAACTATCGTTGCGGTTGCGGTAATCATGTTAGGGCTTTGAAAGTCATTATGTACTAGTACTGTGCTGTATTTAAAGCATTATGTTTGTCTAAAATCAAAATATGCATTTCCTACTTTAAATTTAATAAACTTTTTGTGAAATGCAATCATTTTTTAAATTAATTTTTAATGTTGTACCACAGTCGGAGGTTTCGTCTTTCGTATGTAAACCAATGCGCGGAATTATTCGCATTTGTGTTACCACTTGTCAGTTTCCCGTTCATAAATGAAAATGAATTATTTGTAGTGTATATGTAGGTAGAAAAATTGTGACAACTGTAGCTTGACAGGTTATTGACTAAATGTATTTTATAGTACCCAAACTAAAAGAATGAGTTCTTATTCTAAATGATTTTATTCACAAACCCGCTATTCGTTGGTGTGCATGCATAAATAATAATCATCCGTTCGAACAGCGATTCTCAAAATGTACATACGGATAGATTAAAAAATAAATAAATAAATATTTCTAATTTTAGTACATTATATCCTCAGTTAAAATATTTGCAAACATTTAAGATTCACTCTGTACATTAGGTACTTCATCATGCTAATAACGTAAGTCATATCCTACTGGCATAATGTTAATAAAAATTCGACAAATCCGTACGAATTATTAATATTACAGACTATATACGTACAAGTATGTAACGCATGCAGTTGTGTCATTAATAATTATTATGAATAAATTTGTATACTAAACATATTTCACACTGCTTGAAAATTATTAAGTTGCCTAAAAAGAATTTACATATATAAAAAGTGTTTACGTAAATTTAAATAATTCCACTGTCTAATTAAAAACTTCTTCTAAACCTATAAAGTTATAGAAGTTAATAGTCGTCAACGAATTAACATCATAGGTACTCATGGGTAAACGAGTGTAAGTAAAAAAGGGTGCGCACTCTTTTACGGGGCTGAGTCTCTAAATTTGAAATATCGTTCTAGAAATACAGGTTCCTATATCTCTGTGATATTTTATCAAGCGAATTAATTTATTCCTATAGTTATTCGCAACGAGTGCATCTACGTTGTCACTTTTGGACTGGACTGTTTGAAACTAAAAAATATTCACAAAAGGTTACAGTAAGCAAGTTCTGTCTTAAATACATTACGTTATATAGCACTTTACTTTCGTTGGAGAATGCAGTACAGGGTGATTCACTATATTTTGACCTCCCCTTTAACTTTTTTATTTCAAGAGTTATAAAAAAATGTGAAATATAAAAGTTGCACGATTTTTTTATGAAGTTTTCGAAAATGATAGTAGAAAAACAAATGAAGTTCAAACAAAATAGCTGCGGATGTTAACTTTGTTAATTTAAATGAAACACCCTATATATTTTTACATATTTGGATAGAACGTTCCCTGCCGAGTACAGTCATATATGGTTTGTTGGGTCCATCTCTAACAAAAAACGAAAAGAAGGTTTTTTATTAAGAAAATAAGATATTTTGTAATTGTTGTACGTCTTTCAGGCATTTCTGCCTTTTCTCCAGTTACGTAAGGATTTAGATTTATTTGTAATATATTTTGACATATCGAACATTGATATAGTCCAAAATGGGTATAAGTATTTTAACTAAATCTCACTAATTAGGCCGTGAGAGGCCTATTTACTCATGGACAATGTTATATGGTAGGGCCTGACAGTGACAGGTAATATTATGACAACATTGTTATTGTTTAACTGTTTGTATTATTATTTAATTAAAATGGGTTACACAGAAGTAGAAAATTGAAATATTATAGGAATTAAGATAGAGTAGTTAAGATATTCTCCATACTTTATTTTAATTCCTAATAATATTTAAATTTTCTATTTCTGTGTAACCCATTTTAATTAAATAATAATACAAACTGTCAAACAATAATAATGTTATCATGACATTACTACCTGTCACTGTCACGACCTACCATATAACATTGTTCATGAGTAATTGGCCTCACACGATCTAATTAGTGCGATTTAGTTAAAATACCTATACGCATTTTGGACTATATCAATGTCCGATATGTCCAAATATATTACAACTAAATCTAAATCCTTAAGTAATTGGAAAAGCAGGAAGAAATGCCTTAAAGAGGTCTAACAATTACAAGATGTCTTATTTTCTTAAAGAAAAACATCTTTTCGTTTTCTAATATTATCTCGCTTATTGTTAGAGATGGACCCAACAAACTCAATATGGCTATGCTTGACAAGGAACGTTCTATCCAAATATGTAAAAATATACAGGGTGTTCCATTTAAATTAACAAAGTTAACATCCGCGGCCATTTTGTTTGAATTTCATTTGTTTTTCTACTATAATTTTCTAAAACTTTATAAAAAATCGTGCAACTTTTGTATTTCACATTTTTTTATAACTCTTAAAACAAAAAAGTTAAAGAGGGAATCAAAATATAGTGAATCGCCCTGTACATTGGTATTGTTGAATTTCTCAAAACTTTTGATACTTTGGATCACCTTTTAAATTAAAATAACATGAATTTGACAGCTTGCCTGTAATGTTCTTTTAGGTCTTATTTGGTTCATTGTTTTGGAACTTATTATTTCAGGAGTGCCCCAGTGTTCTGTGTTGGGTCCACTGTTATTTTTAATAACAGGCACATTTAATCGTACCAAATTAACTAGAGCTATTGCTTATGCAGATAATACTGAATTATTTCATTTTCTCGGTCCTAAAAGCATTAAAATTGTTGAGAAGCACATAAACCTAAAACATAACCCAAATATGTAAATGTTCAGTCAATTCAGTCAATCAATAATTGTTCAAACAATTTTACACTGAATTGATTGTCTTGTTTTATCCATATACCTTAAAGTTACTGTAATACGGATACAGTTTCTGTTTAGTCGCAACAATTAAACATCGTTTTCAAAAAGTTTTCTCTCTTGCCGTCGTTTCGTTTCCATATTAGAAAAAAGTAATTATGTATCTCAAAATATTAATGAATTCGGTTGGTTGCGAATGGACAGTTTATAGAATTATAATTTATCTATAACTGTTTTTTCTGTTATTTACCTGGTAAATTGTGTTACCGCTATACTCGTACATAATATTAATTTGAGAAATGCCTCTTTGTTTTCTTTGCCTAAATTTTGTGCTATATGATACAAAAGTCTAATTTTTACAATAAAGTCAAATTTTATGCTAATTTATTTAATTAATTTAAAAGGCCTCCAGTACATTGTTTTAGCAATAAGTCTTGCTATATTACGTTCACTCGTCTTATACCTTTACTTTGTCTGCTGTTCTTGTATAGAAACTTTATATCATTATAAAATAATAATAATTAAAAAAATATTTGATCACATCTTTTCAATTCTTAGCGGTGAAAATGTTCTGAATTGAAATATATCGCCTTAATCTAAATACAGTTTATTAAGTTATGAAAAAGTATACAGGTGTTTCGGTTGCTTCCTGAACTTGTTATATAAATTTTTAAAATCATGTCCTAAAGTATGAACCTAAACAAAAATATATTAAAGAATTCTTTCACTTTCTTAGTATAGAGTTGTCAGATTCCGAATATATGGAAAATTGTCCTCTCTACAAAAACGCAAGCTAGCTTAGCTTTTTCAGTAGGTACGTCCTGATGTCAGTAGAACTTTTCTAGATAGCAGATGCTCGACCCTTTTAATAAATGTATCTACCCAATTTATATTTCGATTACTAAACCTTTTTAAGGTTCTATTAAAGGCTATTCTTAATGACAATTTTCGATTTCTAGTATTAATGAAATATACAGAGTGTGTTCTAAAGGAGCTATTTCGATAAAATTTAGGAATCCCATCTTTCTCGAAAATATAAATAAAAAATAAGGATAATACTACTGTTCTAAACCGTTTTAAAAGGACACTATGATCTTTTAAAAGTAGTAAAATACAAGTCTGGGCGTCTATTATATAGGGTTTTCAAAAAGTTTGGAACCCCCCATCTATCTCAGAAAATACTGCTCAAACAAAAAAAATGATTAGGACAAAAGTTGCAGGGTTTTGAGCGAGCAATCCAATGGTGACCTTGACCATTACCTTGACCATGACCTTGAAGGTCATTTATAGGTCAAGTTGAAAATTTTAAATGAAACCGTATACTTTTCACGCCGGAAATGGTAAGGACGGAAAATTTTACGTTCGAATGTCACCTTGACCATGACCTTCAAGGTCATTTAGAGCTCAACCAGAGCATTTTAAATGGAACCATATCTTTTTGACCCCGGAAATGGAAAAAATTGAAATTTTTACGTTCGGATATGACCTTGACCATGACCTTCAAGGTCATTTACAGGAAAAATTGATTTTTAATAAATGATTCGATATTTCTCGCTCTTTTCATTTCCGGGATCAAAATTATACGGTTCCTTTTAAAATTTTCAACTTGACCTCTAAATTACCTTGAAGGTCATGGTCAAGGTTATATCCGAAAGTAAAAATTTCCATTTTTCCATTTCCGGGGTCAAAAGTATTCAACTTGACCTCTAAATGACCTTCAAAGTCATGGCCAAGGTCATGGTTAAGGTTGCCGTTGGATTGCTCACTCAAAACCCTGCAACTTTTGTTCTAATAATTTTTTTGTCTGAGCTATATTTTCTGTGATAGAGGGTGGGGTTCCAAACTTTTTGAAAACCCTGTAATAATTATCGGAATTAGAAATTTCAGGAGTTTCACTATCAAAAAAGTTGCGTGCTCCACAAACAATATTTATTGGATTTTAAAAGACCTTTCCCAACTAAAACTTTAGTGCATCTAGAGTTTTTTCGTAGGATTCACCGTGTATTCAGTCCATCCGTTTGAGTCTTATTTCATTTCAGTAAATGTTTCTCGTAAAATCTTTAATTCTGATTTTTATGTTCGATCAACTGTAAACAATGTTCGTGATATTGGCATGGTTTTTCGACTTTAGATGTGGACTTGTACGCTGTACATTTTAAAACAAAAAATTTTGGTTAGAAACGACTTATCTGTCGTTCTAAGAAGATCGTCTATAGCATTCTTTTTTCAATTGAAATCACTCAAACTACCTACTCCTATTTTCTCTGGATTAATTTAAAGAGAAGGAACTAAAGTAAATTATATTGGTACTCTTACGAAACGGCGTCAATATAAAGAAAAAAAGGAAAAATTTTAGGAAATAGAATAATTCCGATTTTTTAAAAGTAGCCTTGCTTTCATTATGGGGATATTGTACAAAATAGAAATCAACAGTAAAACAAATTAGTGTATAAAATTGCATTGAATAAAACTAAATGGCAAATAAAAAAATAAAAGTGAATTCAACGAACAGTTATCACGTACGAGACTGTTTTAATTGGGCCATTTATTAATATTACGTATAAATAAAATGTCATACTAGTGTTCATATCCATTTATTTAGTGATATTTAGAATGATAGTTCGCAGACAGAGAGGAATTACTTACATATATTTCGCCCTAAGGCAAGAATTCAAAATACAGAATCAAAAAAAAAAACAGTGAGCATCACATTCACATTGGATCGAGACTGACGTGCTTGCTTGGGGCGTAGAAATCCTTTGCCAACCCATTGTGATGACTGAACTTTTGTCTCAATGTCGTAGCCGTAAACAAAGCTGTCGTCTCTCGTTATAATCCTTCGAATGAATATTTCATCGTCATTGGAGATTATTCAAGGACTTACAGACGTCCACACGATGTTCTTTCTGGTGGTCGGTCATCAAACGAGGAACAAATTTTGCTGCAATTCTATGCTTGTTCAATTTTTTAGTCAAAATTTCATGTCATGGCCCAATTAAGATGCTAGCTTCTTCTACAATTTCTCTAACAGTCAATCGGAGATTTGCACGCACCAGATCTTTGACTTTTTGAACGTGGGTGTCATCAGTCGTAGTCGTAGACCTTCCTGGTTGAGAATTATCTTCAACTAATTGACGATCACATTTAAATCGTGAAAACCATTCGTAACATTGCGTACGACCCAAAGCATCATCCCCTTAAGCTTGTTTCAAAAGTTGAAACGTTTCCGTGAAAGTTTTTTCCCAGTTTCACGAATCATTATCGTTGTTCTAGAAAATCGCACAT
Organism: Anoplophora glabripennis; assembly: GCF_000390285.2. Taxonomy (NCBI): domain Eukaryota; kingdom Metazoa; phylum Arthropoda; class Insecta; order Coleoptera; family Cerambycidae; genus Anoplophora; species Anoplophora glabripennis. The sequence continues at coordinate 142,022 of NW_019416899.1, read as the reverse complement.
TTCAAAAATCGTCACCAATACTTAAATACGTTGCATTGAAATAAGAATATCACGAAATCTAAATGAGATATCAACATCCCAAGAACATGTGACGACAGAGGAGGTTATGCGCAACACAATGCTGCTAACCGCGGGTCCGCGTACAACTAAATATCTCCATTAGCGCGTAATTTAAAAAGTTTGGTTATTTTCCGAACTCGTATATTTCTTAACAAACTTGAGTCATTGGTTGATCTAATTTATTTAATGGCGAAGATATAGAATGTCAATAGGTACCACCAAACGCCTCAAAATTTCATACTATGGCATTTATAAGAAAAAGTATCTCTTCCATTTTGTTCAAGTGACGAATTTTATTTAATTATAAAAAGAGCTTACCACAAAAACAGTTTATAGCAATGTTTTGGTAGAAATACAATTTTAAGTACACCGCAATATATCGAAATTCATTTTGAAAAAAAAATTAATAAGATAATAATTTGATAATTTTAATATTCTTTTAGCTGTAGGTATCTTTACAAAATTAAGAGCATAATTTTAGTAATTATGAATCTCTTAAAACAGGAACTTAACTTTTAATCAAATTATGAATTTGAAAAATATGTAATTAAAGCAGGTACCCAAAGATTCACGTCGTCCAAATAATCATACGTATTAAAAATAATTTAGAGAATTACCAAAAAGGAAAATTCAGTAATTTTTAAACGCACAAGTACAAAACAAACTTCAACATATGCTCAAAATGTCCACCACTATTCTCGATGCACGCACGACACCTTCGAATCCAATTTTCGCGCACTCGCTGGAAAATTATCACGTATGGTAAACATTTTAAAAAAGCAAGGAGAAACACCTCAAGAAAAGGAAATAGTGGTACGCAAAAAACACTCCGTCACGGTCAAATTCCAGATACCAACTGAATTCCGTATTGCTATATGAATTTTATCGAATTTTAAATTTATTACAATGCTAATGTTTTAGAATTAAGCATCAGAAAGTTTAAAAAGTAATAAACATTGTATTTTATGGTATTCTGTACACGCAGTTATGTTTCCATAATTAATCGAACTTTTGTACGTCAAGTTGGAGACTTTGTTAATTTTTTTCTCGGAAATGGTTGAGTTTAAGACCCATGTCATATAACGTTTTTTTGTTTTAATGTATTCTATCGTCTGTTAAAATTAAGTCAGTTAAAATTCTAACACCCTGTATATTTATCGTAATTTATGACCAATACTATTGTATTACAGAACAAGAAAAAATAAAAGGCAGTATCGCAACGTCACTACTTAACGTAGTTTAAAGACAGTTGAATTTTTTTCGTCTAGTTAACGCCCTATTTAAAGAATTTTATTTGAACGAGAAATATGTTTAAGCAATTTTAATTTTAAATATATGCTGTAGAAGTGATGTAATATGTTTGAGTGTCTGCGTCTAGTGAAACTGATGGTACCCTTTCCGCCGTTTTTTTACCTTATCGATAATAAAGCAGTCAGTTTGTCAGAACTTATCTAGCCTGGGATGTACAAATCATGATTCTTTTGGAAAAGTTGGACGTGCGTGCAGATCCAATAAATCTGCATGCGAAGTTGCCAATATGATCCTGTTAAACCATACGCAAATAAAGTAAAATAATATCTAAATAGTACTGCACGTTTCCTTGTGATGAGTTCTTGTATCTAGTATATAAAGGGATTGTTCGACTATTTCTAGACATTTATTAAAATATGTATTAATAGGCATATAATGGTTACCAAAATAAACAGAGTTAATGAATTCAAAACAATACCACGTCTTTCTCCCATACTCCCAAAGTTTTGTTTTGGGAAGAACAATTATTGAAGCTTTCTAATTGAAAACGATTTAAGCGCAAGGAGACGTTCTAAACAAGCTCAGACTTTATTTCATCTTGATTGTGTGTAGCTAAAGTTTCAAAACAAATGTTTCAAATAATTATTTAAGTAAAATATTTTCTACGCTGGAAGCAATTTAAATTTCAATTTCTCATTAGAATATAAATTATTATTATTATATTGTACTGCAGCTCCCAGCAAGTGTTGAATTAATTGGAAATAAGTTAAGTACTGTTTTTATTTTTTAGAGCATTGTTAGTAATATTTGGCCTACGAACAATTTTACTTGATAAATGAATACTCTATGAAAATATACTTAAGAAATGTTACTTTTAGAATTCATACTTTACATGTCCTATTGTGTATAGAGCAGAGATACCCAAACTTTGTTCTCTCGTATTCCACGTACCAATTTTTTCCGTTTTGGGTAATGCCTTTCTAATATTGAATAGTTACAAATTCATTAACTTCAACTGTGTTGACAGCTGACACAGTGCAAGTTTTTACTGCACAATGCCTACTGTACAATTTTACCAAATATACTTAATATGTAATTGTGTAGTAAATAAAATAATTGTTTGCTGTGAAATTTGTAATACTTCATATGTAATTTATAAGAAAGTATTATGTAAGTACTACTATCTGTGTTTTGTAAATTATTCCATTTATGGAAAGCCAAAATTTCGGTCACGACCAGCGTAAATGAGAAATATTCTCGTGAACCCCCATTTACATCTGATGCACCCCCAATTTTCAATTTCGCTGACATGGACCCCTTGCAACTCCGAATCGACCCCTAGGGGTCGATAATTTGAAGAACACTTAAATGTAGAAATATGTTAAAATACACTATTTATAGTGAAACTGACAACATAGATACACTAATGTGCCTTTGACGGTGCTTAAAATTTACAAAAAACTATATAAAATAATATAATATTCTTAAATTTAAATAAAGTAAAAATTTAACATTAGTCGTGTTAATCCTAATGCGCATGCTCGGAAAGAATAGCCTCATACACAGGTGAGATCTTGTTGATATATCATCGCTGTCATCATTAGCGTATTTTTTCTTCTTTTGTTTAATCTAGGCATTTTCTAGTTCTACCAAGTATCTTTTATTGTTTTTCTTGGTGCTCTGCTGTGTCAGTCTGTTTATTAAGTGTGTTTTTTTCTTCAAGTGGTTTATTATAGACGTAGGTACTCTTAACCAGAACCAAACTTTTCTTCAATGGTACCCTGTTGCGAGGCTACTTCGGTTCATGAAATTATCTTTAATGCGCATGCTCAGTAACATATATAATTTTAATTTATTAATTTGATTTGATTCAATGTCCCTAAATTTTTCACTAAATCTTTTCAAAATGGATAAAGTTAAATCACTATTCCGACCATATTTTGTACGAAAATTGCGAACTGTAGCTTCCAAACCTTCATTATTTTTAAAGTATTGTTCAACAATGAAAATGCGTTCTTTCGAGTAGCGTTCCTTTTTTAATAACCCTGAACTGTCATCTGTCACGCTGTCTTTTTTTTTGTTGGCAAATTCAAATCATTCACACATGATTCAAAAATGTTCCGTTGCGAAAATATTGAATGTTAAAATTGTAGGAAAAAGTGACACATTCCAGGCCAACTAGGTTTATCGCAAAATTTTATTCTTCAATAATTACATTAATTAATTACGAACAATACAACGGGTTTCATTTTTTTACTCAAAAACGGCGCAACGCAGGACAAAAGCTAAGAGAATTGAACGAGGATTTCAAAAATAATTTTATTTGGGAAAAAAACCATTGGCGTGCCACTTTTTTCTTTAAAAATACCACAGTCCTTGCTCATACGCACGCCACTGTTAGAGTTAAAAAATATGTTTGTATTGAAAAACATGCGCCTTTATTAACTATGGCTACGTACTAAATGTCACTGAAATATCTCAAGCGGTTTCGAAAATATTAATTAATTTCCTTCTTTACACAACAGGCTTTCATTTATTACTATTTAGCTATATATTTATTTTTTCATCTTGTCCTCAAACCGTTTGGACTAAGGTGTATCTGGAAAAAATTTTTGTTTTCAATCATACTTTTGATGTTTCTAGTCTGGATATTTACAAGACTATGATTTACTACATTGAGTACAAATGAAGATACAACCACAGTTCGGTTATAATTATTTTAAATATGTTTAAACAATCTTTCCCGTATACTCTGAAAATTATAGATAGTCGGTAGGAGTTTGTTTTTCTCACTACCCTATGAACGGTATGTATGCTCATCATATATTTCTCAAACGCAAAACTCCTTGATGTTTGACTTCGGTATAACAAATACAAAACAAGTTTTAAAAAACGGGCCGGCAAATCAGTTTTGCTGACAGCGTCTTAAGGGAAGAAAATATTATATCAATACTGTCATGAAACTTTGAATAATGTATCACTCTCCTTTCCATTTTTCGTAACTTCAGTGAATGTAGAATTTAATTTGGTAGCCACATATTAAAGAGAATATTTAGACGGAGGAAAGTATATATTCTTTTCTTGGTCAAAATTAACAGAAAAAGATCAAATAAACTATCAATCGAACTACTGACGAAGATTACTAACAATAAGAGCTTGTGGATGAACTATTAAAATGTTTTTTTAATGTCTTCTAAAATTAGTTAAAGTTACTAAATTTGGGACACATTTTTGGTTATTAATTATTCATACTTATACAGGGCCACAAAAAAATAGAACTAATAACTATTCACAAAATAACAAAAAAACGCAGTATATTTGCTGCTACATACTTAACATGTAATTGTTATATAATATATTTTTTAATTTTGTTTGAAAACCGTATTCTTTAGCACCATTTTTCAAGAGCAGCAATTGATTTAAGTACTATCATACTATCATACTACACACCGAAAAAAATAACTGAGTTTCACTCAAATTCAAGACAATTGTTGCTGGATTTTGTGACGAAAAAATATGTTATTAATTAAAAAGTTGGCAAGGTTTTTACATGTTTTTAAAGACATTGCCATTAAATAGGAAAGGGGATATCGGACAGCTATCCTCCGTGACTCATTTGGTATACTTGACTTCTTTTAAGAAAATTCTGTAACACGTTTTCGCATACCTGCTGCTGAATTTCGTTGATAATTTTCCTAATCTTTGCCTTTAATTCATGAATGATATTCATTTGAGCAGAATAAACTTTGGACTTTACCAATCCCCACAGAAAAAAATTGCATGGCGTAAGGTCACTTGATCTTAGTGGCCAAGTCACTTTATTGTGATAGCCTTTCCGATATCAATTGAAGAACCAAGAGGTTGACAGGATGTACCAGGTTCGGTCGCTGACGCAGCAACTCGGCATTGAAATATTTGTTCCCATATTTATTTAGCCATACCCTTATACAGGTCTGGTCGAACTAAACGTGGAGGTGGTAGAAACGTATACGCCCAGTTGAAGAATGCGAGCGCGGGCAACGGAAAATAAATACAGCTGCATTGGGCCACTGGGCAATAAATCTCGGCTGTTAACAAGTGATTGACAAATTGCCCAGCAGTGCAGTGCAGCAATGCGGAATTTGGTGTGATTCAGGTAATTTTAATTTATTATAGGCACCTTCTGTCAATCATTCATATTACAATTGCGAAAGAGAGAAATAAGAGGGATATTTTGTTTACTAATATTATTACAACATGACATTTTGAACACCTTTTGAAAGGAACAAAACGAAATTTACCATCAATATTATAAAATTGTTTGAGGACATACATAATTAAAATGTTGTTGGCCAAATGAACATATAATTGAAATTTCCTACACATTATATACAAATTATTATAATTTTTTACCTTTAGCAGAAAACTTTTTTAGGGACGCCTATGAAAGTCATTAAATTTTATTGCCAGTCGTGTTTTTACATGTTCAACTGACGGGAAATTAGTCGTCTCCGCTACACTATCACTCAACGTAGCAATATTTACGGCTGAACGGCCAGTACAAGGCCGGCCTATTTTTTTTTATCTATAACCGAACTTGTTTGTCCAAATTTGATACTAATCCTTTCACAGTTGTTTCATTCGGGGTGTTCCTTCTACCGAAAGCTCTATGTAATTTGCGCACAGTCTCAGCTACTCTCTATACTTTTAATGTTATCTAACCGCAACAACGTGTTTACTATAACATGTTACTCTGTACAATGCTGCCAACACTTTGGAATGAAATTGGCGCGCAATTCAATTCATGCGTTATTTTTGGGGTATATATAACTTTGCCTAAATATGAGACATAAATAACCAAAGAGGTGTACCAAGTATGGTACTAGTATTTCAGTTTTAGAGGATATTAAAAACAAAATATTGTCAAAAAAAAGTTTTTGTGTTAAAGACCAGTGAATATTCTGTAGGAGTTTGATAGTATACCCTGTATATCCTTACTGATACAAGCAGTATCATCTAGTAGCAATCAAGTCTGGGAAGAGTAGATTTAGGATAAATATGAAAGAAGGACATTACGGTACATTAAAAAGTAGAATATTTTAGTCTCTGAAAATTTCTGAATTTTTCCTCAAACGAAATTAAATTAAATTATTCCAGCAGTCTGCAAAGTTATAAATTCAAACTTTGGGGTGAGTGCAGGTCATAACATACATTATGTCACATTATGAAAAAGAACATGAATTATTCAGTAACTCTAAAAACTCAACTTGGAGATAATCGAGAAATTATTCGTTTTTATAAATTACATTTCTGAATATGATTTAACAAAAAGTAGGTACCAGTAATAAATCCGTACAATTAGTTTGCTGTTTAATTAAAATTCATTTATAGTCAATGTTGGAATTTTCTTCCAGATAATATTAAAAATGCTAAAAAAGTTAATAGTCTGTTTCACGATCTGCCTCTTGTATTTCTTATTAAATAATCCAAAGGAGAACCCAAATATGATTACAGCTCAATATATTTCTTTAGCATTAAGTTGTTGTCTTTTGATTATAAAATTTTTCATGGAATAAATGCATTTGAACTTTTCATGATATTCACAAACGGAAAACATTAAAAAAAAATTGAAGTTCAATATATTTTTAAACGAAATCAAAGAATGATAATTTATACATATTATAACTTTACAACCTTTATTAATTGTAAATATCTAATTAATCTACAATACATATTTTAAGTTCAATTATATTGACAATTTTGCATATCCATTGTAGTCAATTTTTTTACTATTTATTCTGAATTGAGAAAATTTAATTCTTTTTAGCCATTAATTCATTTCTTTTTAATTACTAAAGTTCGCTTATTCAATAATATAAAGATTTACTCAAAGTATACATATCAAACTAACGTACTTGTCTCAGAAGCTTCTCATTGTTTTTCATTGATTTTATATTTACATACCTCACATATTTCAAAGATCAAGGAAAATTATTCAACCGTCAACCAATAAGAACTGGGGGTTGATTAGTTTAACAAACATTAAAATGATGTATGCTACTTTAATATCAATTATTTATTATTTATAAAGTATTGCTTCAGAATTATGTGGTTCATTAAGGAAGACTCAAATGTAATTTTGACTTATTTTAACTTATCTGAACTTATTTCTGAACTTTGTCAGTGAGCGGTTCGATATGTCAATATGTCGATGAATGCCACTGTCGCGGGTTCGATCTCCGCAGCCATAAGAAAGTAGATTGGCTGTATTCGTATAGAGAACTTACGCACCCTATCTACGGGAACGGTAGGGTGGAAGAACATTGGCTTGGGTCAATATGAGGAATTGGTACCGTTCGGCGTTTGACCAATTCCCCTAATTAATGAGGTTTTCCAGGTTTCCCTCATTCTTGCACCGAATGGTGGTTAGGGACGTAAGTCGTTCCTAGGCGCACATGCGGCCTACTGAATAATAATATGCCATCTCCGACTTCTGGGCTAACCCTTGCGATTAGAATGAAGGCTAGAAATATTATTATTTTTATTATTACACCATACGAGTAATAGCTATGATGCAACAAACTGTCAGAGTAATATTTCAAATATTAGGATTAGAATAAGGTTTTTGATCAGTTACTAATCCTTGAAGGTATAGAAATGAGAGTGCAGTTCACTCATAGCAATTTCTATGTTTGAATAAAACCATCCAGTAACGTTTTAAGGAGTGGTCAAAAATATTATTTTCCTTTAGATGTCTGAAAATACTATTTCCAGATTTTCTCGCATACAACGCACCATCCAGAAATCGATGGAATTTAAAATATTGCATAAATTCTAATCAGGAAGACAGAAAGATATATCCAGTTTTCTTAAAATTACGTACGTCTAATATTTGAGAAACTATAAAACTAATTGCCTTGGTTCTTCTGCTGAAGAACTTCTTACATTATCTTAGATTTAAGATTTTTGAACATTGCATTCTACCACGAAAACCTCAAGATATACAAAAGCTTTCATTGAAGATGGGCCAAATCTGAAAACGAAAATTGTATACGATGTCAAAAAACTATTTTAACGCTAAAACTCCTCCAAATTCTGATAAATCCGACAGTTTAATAAAATTTTACATGTAGCTATGAGTGATCTGAATTGTACTCATTTGAAGGTCATTATCTTCAATAGGGTAACTTTTTACGTCCAATCATTGAAAGATTACGAAAAAAGACGTTATTTTTTTTTAATTGCCAGTGTTGCGAGAAACAACTACTCCGCGGGCTATATGCCCCGACCAGCATTGAATTATACTCGCAACACCTAGTGCAACGGTTAGGATCGTTCGCCAGTTTAATCCACCAGGCACAGACCGGTTTCGTACTTATTAGTCCTCATCAGTGTGTCATAGGTGAGGCAACTGACGAACGATCCAGCCGTTATGCGGTCGTATCCTTACGACAAGGAGATACATTGTATTCGGAGCGCAGATGGCTCCATCTGTCGTGCTGACTCCCAACTGTGCCATTCAAATGGCTACAGTATCTGCGTAATACGCGTGGAAAGCCTCAGCGACTCCGAATACTGAAATCCGATTTTTCAGTTGTTGTTCCCATAGTGTTTACAATAGCTTTTTAGTAATTAGTGTCAAAAATGGCTTGCGTGTATAGCAACTCGGAGTTGATGGATATCGTTTTAATTTATGGTGAAGCAAGAAAACATTTGTATTATGGTGAAGCATTTGTGTTATGGTGAAACAAGAAAACATTTGTGTTAGTTCGTAGAAACTGAGTAAGACAGACCCAAATGTGTTTACACGTCGGTGGACAAAATTTTGAATAGTTGTTGTAACATCAGGTATGTCAAATTATTTTATTTTTTAAAACCACAAATTAATTTTATTAATTAATAATAACAGCGGCAAAATCAGTTGAAATTCTATTTCTTCCTTTCCTTGAGAAATTCTTTCAAGTTTTTATCCGTTTTATCACTACCGCCTGCCATGACAGTCGCATTGTGTCAGGTCAGGTTTTACACTGGACCAGATTCCAGTGCCGCGCAGAACTGTACAAATTTGAGATCCATGGCCAACTTTATAAGTAATCTTGAAAAAAACGGTAAAGGACCGAAAGTTTAGAGTCGTCTAACTTTTTTATTTTAAGAGATAGAGAAAACTTATTTTGATAAAATTTCATGGCAAAACTGATACCTTTCACCCGGTGTAAACAGATTTTTGAAGTATCGTATGTAGTTTGCTGCGCCCTCTACGCGGGCCAAATAAAAAATTGTTATCAAAGCGGGATGTGGCAACAAAAAATTGCTTATTTTTTCCTCTTTCATGCGATATACTACATGTTGCCTTTATCTTTTATATTTATTACATTTTTTACAATTTTGGTATAAAAAATGTAAACATTTTTGTGTTAACGTAGAAATTGTTATAAACACGTCAACAACAAAAAATTTAATAAATATAATATACTTCTTTTAAACAAAATTGAGCCTTCAACATTGTTCTTCCAAAAACAAACTTCGGTTACATTAAACGTAGCATGCTACGAAATCAAATGAGTTACCCTAGTAATGTCACCATTTAAGGAATTAGTTTATTGTTGTAGTTTATACATAACTGTTGGTTTGGAAATTGTTACAGTTCACTGTGATTTGAAAAATTATAATTTTGAATAATAATGATATTTTCACTTATTGAGAAGTGTAATAATAATATTTGTATTGTATTATCAATGCATTTTCAATTCTATCCAAGCACTTGCGGAATATAACGAGCGTTCAAATAAAAACGTGGTCAAGTTGGTTCTGAAAATTTGGACGTAGGGCGTAGCGTATAGCAAATGAACTTAAACGTCATCCGTCAAAGCGCTATATCGCCGCTATCAATTTGAATATTTTCGTTTTAAAAAGCGTTTAAAATGGTGTTTTCTCAAGAACAAAAAGTGTTTATCATAGAGTCCTACTTTAGAAATGGACGCAAGATTGATGGAATATGGAAGTATTCTATTGAGGAATGTTTCATAGAATTTCAAAATCAATTTCCCGGCGTTGTTGAGTACAAAATTTTTCAAAGTGCAGTTCAGCGTTGTGTTAATGTTTTTCGTGAAACGGGCAGTGTAACAAGAAAAGAAGGAAGCGGCCGACCTAAAAAGCGGACTGAAGAATTAAAAGAAAATGTCCAACAAATAATGGAAAATGCGCCAAGAACTTCTGTACGTGTTTTATCACAAATGGTGGGAGTATCAGTCGGTACCTGCCACACAGTGTTAAAAAAAGATTTGCGTTTGTTCTCCTATCGTTTAACTTGTCAGCAAGAACTTCATGAAGTTGATTTTCCGCGACGGGCTGTATTTTGTGAATGGTTTTTAAACAACTACGGTGAACTTCATAATATCACCTTTTTTTCTGATGAAGCCTGGTTTCATTTAAGTGGTTACGTAAACTCACAGAATATGAGAATGTGGTCTTCTGAAAAACCAGATAACTTTTTTGTCGAGGGCCCTCTACACGCTCAAAAAATTGGAGTTTGGTGTGCTCTCAATCGAAGGAGGATTTATGGACCTATTTTTTTTAATGGTACTCTTACTGCGCAAAGGTATAGAGAAGAAATTATCGCTCCTTTTGTTAACCAGCTGGAAGAAAACGAAATTACAAACTTTTACTTTCAACAAGATGGCGCAAGGGCACATACGGCAGGCGAGACGATGAATATGTTGAGGGAAGTTTTCCAAAATCGACTAATAAGTCTCAATGCTGAACATGAATTTCCACCGAGGTCATGTGATATTACGCCGTGTGATTTCTTTTTGTGGCCTTACCTTAAAAACACTATTTTTGAACTGCCTATTCCTGATTTAAACCATCTGCAGGCTCGACTTATAGACAAGATTCGTGAAATTAACAATACCCCGAGCATCTTAGAAAATGTCTTTAATTCTTTGAGGAACAGGTGTGAAAAGTGCTTGGAACAAGGAGGGGGACACTTTCAGCAGCTGCTTTAATTTATTGTTATAACAAGGAGGGGGACACTTTCCGCAGCTCCTTTAATTGTTTGTTATTGTTATCACGATTATTCTTTAAAATAAAGTTATATAGTAATTAACGTTATTGAAACTGACAGCTGCTATACAGCTCGTTGAGAAATGAGGTTAAGTTGGTCGCTATAAGCTACTCCCTACGTCCAATGTGTCAGAGCCAACTTCGACCACGTTTTTATTTGAACGCTCGTTAGAAAACCTTTGCTAATAAAATCAGCTGTTGTTAGTAAAATAGGTTAAAAGAATTTTAAATTATGTAAATAGGAAAAATGAGCAAAACAGTGAGAGATTGAAGTAAGCTATAATGTAAAGAAGGATAGTGCAAGAAGGATATTACGAAAAAATGGTTTCAAATGTTACAAGGTAGAACAAGTGCATCACTTGAGGGAAGAAGATAAACCGTGGAGATTAGGGTTCTGTAGGTGGTGACAAGACAAGAAAGAGGGAAGATCCTTTTATATGCAGAAGAATTCTCTAGTCAGATGTGTCTAATTTTTATAACAATGGATTTTTTAATAGAAACATTCACTTCAAATTGACTAATGGTAATTTACCTTGGCACGAAGAAACTGCATTTCAACAGAGGTTTTCAGTAAACGGTTGGGTTAGAATTCTTGATACCGATATCATAGGACCTTACTTCTATGATGGTAAACTGATGGGTGCCAGATATTGCAGACTCTTTGCTTAAAAGAAGTATATTATATTAATTAAATTTGTAGTTGGCGCGTTTAAAACAATTTCTACATTAACCTACATTTTTGATACCAAAATTATAAAAAATATAATGCGTAGAGGGCGCAGCAAACTACATACGATACTTCAAAAATCTGTTTACATCAGATGAAAGATATCAATTTTGTCATGAAATTTTATTAAAATAAGTTTTCTCTATCTCTTAAAATAAAAAAGTTAGAAGGCCCTAAATTTTCGGTACTTTTATTACTCATAAAGTTAGCTATGGATCTCAAATTTGTTTATACGAGCATCAAGGCCTCAAAATTCAATAAAAAATATATAAAGATTTTTGACGTGCATTGTGTATTAAGCGAGATACATAAGACTGACCCTCTTATAGTAGACAGCCTGTATACGTATATTAGTATTTGCATAATAGTATGGAACAAAAAGGGGCAGTGACTATTTTTCTACACTAAACGCTTTACATAGAACTTACCATAAAATATACAGATATAGTACATAACAGCCAGCTAAAGTTAACAAAATAATAATTTCTTACTCATAAGGAAACGGTTGTAGAAAATAAATAACATGATTAACCGATGTTTTAATAGATGCCACTTTTACTAATGGTAGCGAAGCATCAACTACTTCGCATGAGGGTTTGCTTGGTCGACTGTATGGCACATGTTTTTTGGCAGTTAGTAGCATTGTGTATCATGAGCCTATGCGAGCGAGCGGTACACGACTTGACGATAGATTTATAGTATTTCTGCTACTACAAAGTGTATTGCCGCTTGCTAACATAATACAAAGTTTCCGATCCCTATAATTATATAATATAATAAAACTATACTGGATGCTTAGTGGTTTCCTCATTATATGTAGTTCTCTAAGTTGATACATTTTTTTGTTGAAGGCACTTAGAAGTTAGAGAAATTACTTGGCGCCTTAAAGTTTATTCATTTTTTTATTTATGTTGATGAAAAGCTAACTAGCCGAAAAGAATTGTTTTATAATAACATCACCAGAAAGTATTATCTGTTTAATTAACACATTAATTCCATATTTACATCTGAAATTCAATACTGTATAAAGTAGTTAGATTTGTTTCTCAAATTCGTTTGAAATGAAATGAAACAGTAACATGGTAAAATTAAAACCGAATACTTGATGACGAACCGTAGTAGGTATTACTAAAACTTTAATCAAACGTTTCAGGACTATTTCCAACAATATTCATAGATTTTGTCTTGAGTTTTCGTATAGAATAATCTCACATTGAATTAAGGCACGTAAGTAACCCGTTTTAGACTATTTTTGTAAAGTATATCAGTTTAATTCAAATATTATTATTATGATGTTAGTTTTCCTAAAAGCTTCCTGTGAAACATATATGTCACGTACCGCTACTTTCAGCAGATTGTTTTCTTTTCGGTATAATAAAAATTAAGTTATAACGCGTAAAGCCAATTACCAGCAGAATATTTATGGATCTAGGATGAGGAACTTATTGCGTTTAATTGAAAGTCGCTATTTAAGTATTTTTATGCGAATAAAACTACAGTTTATATAGTTTATTTTGGAAAAATGTCGGTGTATATTAAAAGTTTTATGATAAACCAAAATGAAAATAAGAAAGAGATCTTACGTAAAATATTTTTATATTTACAATCTTAGATGTCACTTGTGAAGACAAAAGTGGCATAGTTACCGCATTTAAAAAAAGCAACTTTATTAATCATCTTTATAAAAAAAATAATGACGTGACATATTCTTATATTATACCATTTGAAAAAATTAAATAATATTTTTAAGACAAAAATTCAACAATAGAAATACAGCATTCGGCCCATTTTTCCATGGCTGTTAGGTGAGTTGCTTCACTAAAGAAATGCCACAAATAATACTGTGGCACTATAAATAGCGCATGGCCCATGAAGCATTATGCATTGCATCTTATTTTGGTTTGGAAACTTCTATAACAGTTGTCAATGGTTGAATAATTTCCGGGACAGGTGTCAAGCCGTCGGTATAGTCTCCTTAACGTTTCGACAGACATATCGCTCTCTTCAGAAGAAACCCTGAAACTAGAGATTAAGTCATCTGCCTCTAGTCTGTGTTGTTCGTGACGAGTCGTTTCCAAATTTCAGGTAGTAATAACCACTCATCTTTATTGAAATTATTTCGATTCTTCTGGATCACTACGGCCTTCCTGTAGAATATTGGACAAACTATTTCTCTGTCTATGGACAGAATTATGATTCTGGTATTAATAAGGGCATGTATTGTATCTTCCTGGTGCTCTGCAACTGCTGATTTTTCCATGTTGCTATTCTTCATGTGACATTTGTACTTCTTTAACCTCGTGTTAACCTCGTCTTTCCGATTGTTCAGTGAATACTTGTCTTTAATTTCAACTTCAAAATCTTATAAAATAGGAAAAATGAGGCAAAATATCTCTATAAATGACGAAGTATCTCTCCTATGCATCTATACTTTGAATAAGGGGAGATCCCTCACGTCCATACAAGTGTCTATGTATGACTTAACTAACTTAACTTGATCACAATTCAAAAGATTGCAACATTTTACCTACCTTCTATTAATACTTTGTTTTAACAACCATGCATTTTAACGTGCATGACTATTATTTACAATATCAAAGATTGAGTAAATTCAATATTACCCACTTAATCTCAGAGTCTGCGGTAAACTGACCAACTAATTTTATTATTGGTAGTGGAATCTGTAATTTAATAGCTAAATTACTATGCCTGTGGCATCTATCTCTCTATGGCATTCGCCCACTTTTATCCTATTTATTTTAAAGGGTTTAAGGAATCTTATTCTGATTAAAATAAAAACTCTTCAGTCACATTTCTAGAGAATAAGAAAACATAATCATCTAGGTAATATACAGGGTGTTAGTAAATAAGCGCGACAAACTTCAGGGGGTGATTCTACACGAGAAAATAATGGCAGTTTGCTTATAAACGTATGTCCGCAAATGATTCGTTTTCCGAGATACGGGGTGTCAAAATTTTTCTTAAAAACTGACGATTTAATTTATTGCCCTGAAACCGGTCGAGATGTGCAAATGAAATTTGGTGGGTTTTAAGAGGTAATTATTGCGCATTTTTTGACATGCAATTAAGAATTTTATGTTCATCATTGGCGCGCGTACGGGTAATAATCTCAATTTTTTTAAAGAAAAAAATGGTACGTCACTGAGATATTACACATTAAAAATCATTTTTGAATTCTTCGTTCATTTTGTGACAAAAAACTTTCTTGCCTTTTCTTCGTATGGGGCGCCGTTTTGATGCAAAAAAATAAAACATATTAACGCGAATTTTTTATTTCTTTAATACATTACCTAATAGGCTACTGTCAACATTTGTCTGTTAAATACGAATATTTTTAAGAAATGTCAAATTAGCGTTTCGTCATTATTAATTTATTAAGCTATAACATTAGTGTTAATAAGTAATTAATTTTTCTTTTATCGAAAAGAATGGAAAATTTTACAAATGCGGAATTGTCAGACATGCATTTTGTCTATGGTCGAAGTAATGGAAATGGTCGGCAAGCCCGACGATTGTATGCTGAGTTGTATCCAGGACGTAGGGTACCTCATCACACAATATTTGCTCGTCTTCATCAACGTTTGCGCGAAAATGGTTTATTTAAGAAACAAACGGTTGATTGTGGGCGCCCTCGAGAAGTACGAACTGTGCAACTAGAAGAAGCAGTTCTCGAGTTAATTGCGGAGTCACCTGAAACAAGTACTCGAAAAATTGCCAACATATTGAATGTAAGCAACTTCACTGTATTTAAAATTCTTAAAGAACAGCAATTGTATCCGTTTCATATTGAACGTGTGCAAGCTCTACTACCTAGAGACTTTTTTCCGCGCCTATTTTTTTGCCAATGGATTAATCATCAAATCGCTCAAATTCCTAATTTTTTAAATGCCGTTTTGTTTACTGACGAGGCTACTTTTTGACGACAGTGTATACGAAATTTCCATAAAACAATCACTTATGGGCTGAGGAAAACCTCCATGGAATCTTTGAAGCCCATTTTCAGCATCAGTTTTCCGTAAATGTATGGCTTGGGGTAATTGATGATCGTTTAATCGGTCCATATTTCCTCCCACAACGACTAACAGGCGAATCTTAATTTCCTACAGGAAGAGTTACCTGTTCTTCTTGAAGAAATTCCTCTACAGCTGAGACAACACCTATGGTACATGCATGATGGTGCACCAGCCCATTTTAGCATTAATGTACGTAATCACTTAGACACGGTATATCCAAATCGTTGGATAGGTAGGGTAGGTACGGAATATTGGCCTGCTCGATCGCCGGATTTAAATCCTCTTGATTTTTGCATTTGGGGTTTTCTTAAGTCATTAGTTTATTCCACTCCCGTTGAAAATGTTGATGACCTGAGGAATCGAATTATAGTCGGCTGTGAGACAATAAGAAATATACCAGGAATATTTGCGCGAATACGACAATCAATGAGGCGAAGAGTTGAATCTTGTGTCACGTCTGAGGGAGGTCATTTTGAACATTTGTTGTAGCTTTGCGCCTTTTCAAAATTTTATTAGTGTTATTTTCTGTTATTGTTCTGGTTTAATGTTATTGTATTAGATAGTTCTTGATAATGTATTAAAGAAATAAAAAATACGCGTTAAGATGTTTTATTTTTTTGCATCAAAACGGCGCCCCATACGAAGAAAAGGCAAGAGAGATTTTTTGTCACAAATTGAACGAGGAATTCAAAAATGATTTTTAATTTGTAATATCTCAGTGGCGTACCATTTTTTTCTTTAAAAAAATTGAGGTTATTACCCGTACGCGCGCCAATGATGAACATAAAATTCTTAATTGAGTGTCAAAAAATGAGCAATGACTACCTCTTAAAACTCACCAAATTTCATTTGCACATCTCGACCGGTTTCAGAGCAATAAATTAAATCGTCAGTTTTTAAGCAAAAACTTTGACACCCCGTATCTCGGAAAACGAATCATTTGCGGACATACGTTTATAAGCAAACTGCCATTATTTTCTTATGTAGAATCACCCCCTGAAATTTGTCGCACTTATTTACTAACACCCTGTATATTTCTCCACTGCAAAGTGCGACTTAAAATATATCCAAATATAGATAAAATGCAAATTTATTTCAAAATCAAAAATGTTGTAAAATTATCATATTAGACTATCTTTCGAGATTTTAAAATAAATGTTAAATATATACAAACGTTCTCTAGATTTATAGGTGTATATTCGTAAAAGATTTGTTTTAAAAAATTTTAATATTAAAAGAAAATATTATTTAACAAACTACTAAAATATTACCAACTGATATTCACAAAACAACATAAATATAAACGTAATTTTTATTATTATTGTACCTTAATATCTTGCCTGTTAGATAAAAATATCACAAAACAATTGTTTAATTAATTTGTTTTGAAATGCCTGACATATACAGGGTATTTTAAATTAGATGCGACAAAATTGTTATCTCGGAAACCGTGAAACAGAGAAATGATTCATTTCTATAAGGCCTTCGTATATTGATTTGTAGATGACAATTTGTCATCAGTCTCAGATTTTGACTATATAGAAGTAATCAACATACATCAACTTTGAACTTAAAAGATTATAGAAGGTGTCTGTTAAAAAATGAGACAAATGTCACTAGTAAATTCTATCATCTATGAAAATTAATGGGGTTAAATTATATAAAAATTTGTCAATAGACACTTCGTTTCAAAAGATATATGGTGTTGTCTAATTTTAAATATTAATTAAGTATCGTGGTATAGATGAATTCGAAAATTCAGTGCAAATATCATTACAACAAACCCTTTTTAAACAAATGTTACTACCATTATTTAAAAAATAATTTAATGTCATGACACTTTTAGCTATAATTACCTACACGTTATATGACATTTATCTCGAAATCGGTCGATCCTAGTGACATGCAGAATAGGCTTTAGTGTTCTATAATAATAAGGTCTAATTTTCAATAAATTGGAAAACAAAAAAGAAATACAAGCGAAAAATACTAAGTCCACCCCAAATGAAGAATGTTGATACATTTGTGAATAGCCGGAAGATAAAGCTACATATGAAACTGTTTCGAGATTTTTAATACCTTTTATCTCAAAATGAAGAGATTCGATAATTTCCAGGGCAGAAATCGAAAATATCCTTCATGTTGGTTATTTACAATTCCATATTCAGAAATTAAAATAAATTCTCAAAAAATGAATACACCGTGTCCACCTAGTGCGCGTAAGTTAATAAATTATATCTTAATTTTTTTTTCTCCAGAGTTGCCTCCTTTCCTGAGCTGCACAAAATGAAAATATATTTTCATATATAGGGTGTTCTGTTTTTCCTGGGCAGGTACCAACTTATTTTTTTTTAAATGTAAACCTATATTTTTATGGCATTATCGAATTCTACGTGAAAAATTAAAGGGACTTTGTGTTATGATCCCTATTAAAATATTGATAGTTTTCGAGATAATCGACTTATGTTTCGTCACTTCTAGTAGTTGACATAATTATGACTGTATGACAGCTAGAAATTATTTTTTTCAGGAACTGTAGAGTGAAGATGGCTCTTTCAAAAAACGTATCGAAAGTTGACCTGCGATATACAGGGGCAAAAAAAATCGTGCCAAACCTAATAATTTAAAATTTGAAAAATCTCGACTTTTTCAAATAGTGTGTTATATGATTTCATTAGATGCTTTTCTGTAAACCCTACCATTTTTTAACAGCTTTACCTATACCTAAGTTGCCTAGTTTTTGCAAAAAAACATTTTTATGTAAAATACCAGATTTGCGCCCGTTACTTTGTCGGGAAAAATATTGTAAGGGTATTTATTTTTATTAAATTTATTAGTTGTCTAGCTACACTATTTAAAATAAAAATTAATAACAGAAAAATTTAGATATTTGAGTATAATAAATAAGTCTTTATTTATGGAAAGTTACCATTTATTTGTAAATAAAATCAAAAAAACATAAAATCCCTACAAGTGATTAAGAATTAGCAAAAAATTGGAAATGTTTGCTGGCAGCACGTATTTACAAATCAAATAATCCAAATTTACAGAGATTCCCACTGTGTAGAAAATGTGAAGGAAAGGTTTGAATGAACAGCAAATGCGAATTATGAGAAAACTACCAGGAGACATGAAAGTAACAACGATAATATTTAGTTTAAAGTTCTGGCGTCTGCTGTTGAAAATCCAAATATTAGTGTCAGGAAATTAGTAGTAACCTTGGAGTTTTCAAAAGCTTGACAAATAAAATATTGAAGAAGTTTCATCAGTATCATATTGAAAATCAAGCACTATTACCGTAGTTAGGAAAGTTATTAGTGAAATTAGAGATTAAAAAATTTGGATGAATATAATTTTGAAAAAAAAAATACTCATAGTCGCAAGCTATATAACTTAAAATAGATGTTTAAACTGTCCACCGTTGTTTTCTACACAAAGCATTAATCTACGATGAAAATGAATGCGAACATTTCTGAACATTTGAGGCGTTATAGTTGGAAACTCGTTTTGAATATTTTCTTTTAAGTCTTGAATATCCGTTAGTGGTACTTCGTATACTCGCTTCTTGATATAACCCCACAAGAAAAGTCCAGACTATTTAAGT
Source organism: Anoplophora glabripennis (assembly GCF_000390285.2). Classification (NCBI taxonomy): domain Eukaryota; kingdom Metazoa; phylum Arthropoda; class Insecta; order Coleoptera; family Cerambycidae; genus Anoplophora; species Anoplophora glabripennis. The sequence goes on along the minus strand of NW_019416899.1, from coordinate 122,305 downwards.
CAGGCGAACGTGCGGACCAAGGAACTGGACCTAACGACCTAACCACTGGTTTCGATATACGTAATTTAGGTGTCCTCTAACCTGAAAGATAAATAGGTAATAGGAAAAGTATAATAACAATAAAATAATCACATTACAGCCAAAGGAACGGGCGCAAATCCGGTATTTTACATAAAAATGTTTTTTTTTGCAAAAACTACGCAACTTAGGCATAGGGAAAGTTATTAAAAAATTGTAGAGTCTACAGAAAGGCATCTAATGAAATCATAAAACACAGGGTATTCCATTTGAAAAAGTCGAGATTTTTCAAATTTTAAATTATCAGGTTTGGCACGATTTTGTTTGCCCCCTGTATATCGCAGGTCAACTTTTGATACGTTTTTTGAAAGAGCCATCTTTACTCTACAGGTCCTGAAAGAAAATAATTTCTAGAAAAAAAAATGAAAAATCGATTATCTCGAAAACTATCAATATTTTAATAGGGATCATAACACAAAGTCCCGTTAATTTTTCACGTAGAATTCGATAATGTTAAAAAATATAGGTTTCCATTTAAAAAAATTAAGTTAGCACCTGCCCAGGAAAAACTGAGCACCCTGTATATGCAAATATATTTTCATTTTGTGCAGCTCGGGAAAGTAGGCAACTATGTAGAAAAAAAATTGAGTTATATCTTTTATTGACCTAGATATTGGACTTTACGAACACTAGGTGGACACGGTGTATACTCATGCAATAAAATTTGATGACATTACATTGGACTAAATGCTGAAATAAAAGCTACAAATGTAATTAAAAAGAATATCGAATATCTAGCAACATTCACCTTATAACTTTTATACTAATGCAAATTTGTTACAATATTTTTCCCAAGTTTGTTATATATTGTTTTTATTTATGAAATATTTGCGTAGAATAATGCAACAAAGTTATAAATACTAATATCCTTGAAGAAAATTTGCACTGATGATATCCGGCTTGAAACGTGAATAAACAGTAACATACAATACATCTGGATTTGGAAGTGAAGGAACATTACAATGTTCCAAAATCTTATACGTTTGCATTTAAAACATATTGTTAAGAAGAAATATCACACAGAAAATCTAGTGTCATATTCAACCAAAAAATATCCGTAAGAAACAATTTTTAATATATGTGTACCCGTATCTCTTCCAACAAACGCATAGAACGATAAAATCGAAATCTTAGAAAAATTTTAAAAAACAGAAAATATTTTTATTTATCTCCGTATAATTATTGTTCACTAAAGTATACTATAGGTTTGTTCCAACACAGAATTCAGAACGGTTCCTAACTTAATTCTGGATTTCGCAAATGCGCAGACGCAAATTAGACACGGTTCAGAATTCATTTCTTTGTTGGAACGATTTTTAGATATTTTTAGAACCGAAACTACTAATTAGAAAAATGCAAATGTCAACGATGTGCAGTGTCAACATAATCTCTTTAATTTTAAAATTTTAGTATAGATATCTTCACAAAGACTATAGTTTACATATTTTATTCTTTGTCGAGTTTAGGTTATGATGAACGGTGGATCATAGACCTATTTTTCAGGTCTATGCGGTGGATAAACGTCATCACACCACTTGTAAAGGCCCAGAACTGTTTGAACCGTTCGTAACTCGTTCAAAAATCGTGTTGGAACAGCGAACGGAAAAGTACTAACGGTTCTGAATTTGTGTAGGAACGCGAAAATTGTAATGCGCAGACTCATTACGATTCCGAACCATCCCGAATTTTAGTTGGAACGAACCTTATATCTCACTGTTTCCAAGATAGCAATGTAATCGCATCCAATTTGAAGCACCCTGTGTAGTTTTTCGTTCACACATCAAGATATTGATTACTTAACTAAAGGTTCTTCTCTAATGTAATTTTCAGCAGCAAGCTTTCTTTCTCGATAAAAGCTCGAATACGAAAACAACTTACAGTTGAAAGACAAACTTGGCTTTACACAAAACGGAGTAGCAAATATTTGTCCGTGCCTCAGGCGGTGACGATTATATCCTTGAACATGTAGACATTCCTACCTGCTTCTTACTTATTTGCTACCAAGTGATCGACAGCGACTTTTCGTGTCGAGTTTTTGACTTGTCTTGTTTGTTCCAAAGACTAAGATCCTGCTGAACCTCTTATGTTTGGTATGGACAGACAAATAAATTAATTCAAAATTTTAATTTAACGACACTTTGCTACTGCTGATAATGTTACTGATCTTCCCATTTATATAAAAATATATTCTCTTAATGCCTTTTATATAAAATAATTAATTTATTCAAATGGAAATGAAAAGGCCATACATATTTCAAGGGTAGTCACCCTTGAAGTATGTATAAGTATATGTTAGTGTATGAAATAAACCGATTTGGACCAAGTTACCTTAACACAATTTTGTTTCTTCATAAAATAAATTTAAAGATTCTTTTTCAATTCTATTATTTGTCAAATATTTCAGTAAAATTTGGTACTAAAGATTTTTATGGCAACCGAAGATGAACACAATGAATACTGTTTTTTTTTATCTAATACAGAGATCGCTAAAAGTAGTTTTTTATTTTTCTTTAGCTATATGTAGCTCATAGAAATTTTTGTTCATTCAAAATTCTTGCACTAAGAATTCTATTAATATAACATCTGAGTACACCAATGGGTTGTACATAAAAAATAGAACAAATAATGTTTTTTTCTTCTAAAAATGACAACGGAGATAGAGAAGTTAACGTAAATTGGCGATTTTTAGAAAAAACACGTATATCTAAAACTAGTTCAAGTTAGCCAAGATCTTTTGGTATCAGGGAAGTAAACTCAAAAAAAGAGGACGATATCAGATTTTTGTATCTATCACCGTTTTGGTTGTACCCTATAAAACTATCAAAAATCAACCACCCTGTACAACCACATTAGAACGATCTCAGCTATATTTAACTGACAACTGCAGCAGATAATTGAAATCCATTTTTGTCTAGAACAATGCATTTTAGTGTTAGTATTTAGTGTTTTTAGCTGATAAAATTAATATTCGACATATACCAAATGCCCAAAATCCCATGTATCAATTTCATTTAAATATGTTAATAGATATTAGAATTAACTTGAAATATTTTGAAGGCTGATAACATTTAAGGGAGGTAACTTGATTTAAATCAATTTATTTTCACCCAAAGTCATTTTTTCTTTGAAGTATGGCGTAGTGATGCTCGAACACCCTTTATAACAGAATCATATATCTCCAAAGCACAGCATTTTATTAAAATCCAGTTAACTAAAAAAATAAAATATATTGAAAGGATAAGTATAAACCCGTTCTATAAAATATGGATATTTATAATGACTTGGTTTTTACAGAATTTCGTAAATAATATTTTCATTCCAAATGAATATTTCATTTCGAATCGAAAATAATTACAATACCTAGAAGACATGTATATTACCGCATAAATTTTGCATCTGTATACACTACGTTACAATGAGAAATGTTTTATTATCTTGATCATTTTTAAAAATTTATTAATTGTTCAAAATAATTTGATCTAAGCCAAACGTTTGAAGTTTATTTCAAGTAGATACCAATTATCTAACTAAATAGCTACCTGTGATAAATAAGTTTTAAAATAAATAAATTAATATTTCTTAGAGTAAATTAAAAAATAAATATAGTAATAGCATGAATTGAGAGAAAATACGAGGGACATTTGAAAAGTTCTCGCCTTGTTACAGAGATGCCATAAGACCTTTAGATGACTTGCGGCGAACTGTCAAAGAAGTACGAATTTTAAACAAGACTTAAGTCTAGGCCCTGTAGTGCAACCTTCATATTTTTCTATTTTTCTGAAAATGTTAAGGTTATCTTGATTCGATCGCCATAAACAAGCAACTAAATCTACTATCTAAAACATTGTAGTATGCCATCTAAAAGAAAACATTATAAACATTCTTAGTCATTTATCAAGTTCATGCCAATGCCAAAAACTTTTCGAACGACCCTCGTAATTTATTTGAAATTCACTCATGTTACGTTTAATGAGATTAACATTTTGGCTTCTATCTGTCGATGATGGTACTAAATATGCGAGAAAACAGAATTTTTCAAAAGGTCACACAAACCTTTTGACTTCAACAATATTTATTTTAGTACATTATTACTTTCAACAAACGAACTGTGAAATAAGGAAAATTGTAGCTACAATCTTTTTGAGGTAAACGTTTTTCAACATATACAGATAAATATGAATAAATTACAAAGTGAAGTTAAACACTTCACATAAAAATATAAAATATTTATATTTTGCAAAAGAAATGTCGCTTACACTGTAAATTGATCTTTATCGGTAATTGGCCTTTGATGTTTCAAAATTCTGAGTTTAGCCTGATATAAATTCTAAAATATACTTACTATTAAAATAGAATAAAAATCATGATCGGTAAAACTGTATCCGGAAAATATGCTAAAAAGTTCTATAATTATGGAAAACTGATCAAAAAAATATAGATAACGAATGGATTCTGTAGCGTTACGTATATGCGCCCTTTTGATACATTCATACCTATTATTAACATGACTAATCCAATTCTCTGCCAGGAATATTTATTACACAAACTAAATCAGCGTTGTGATTAACATATTAATTGATAAAAGGGGGTCGAATAACGTATGGGAATAATAAATCGATAATTTCTAATCTCAATATTTAATACGGAGTAAGTAGTAAAGTACTTATTAAAAAATTTACATATAAAATCACTTAATATCCTTATTTTGTATTAATCTCAATATGTTTCATTATATGGATATACAAGGTGATCCATCATACTAATTACAATTTATAGACTATGCCATCTGAAAAACATCAAACTCGATTCTTTGAGAAGATACATTGCATTTTTTGCACAAAATGATGTGGAAGCATACTCGAAACATTTCAATAATATCGCTGATGTATTAAAAATAACCAAAAATTAATTTCAGCAGTGAAAAATAAGTAATTTTGATCATCGTCGAAGATTTCACTTGTAAGAAAGAATATTCATTTATGAATCCAATAAAAAAAAACAAACAAGTCAAGCCGTTAATTTCAGATCCTTTGAATGAAAATAATGGGATTTTTTTATTCCAAAAAGAATACTATCTTTTCCAAGAAAGCAATGACCACAACTACCTACAACAGTAAGGGCAGCAGCAATAACAACAACAACAACAACGACAACAATAATAACAACAGAAACAACAATAACAACATAAAAAACAACAACAATTACAGCAGGAGCAGTAGCACCTACAGCAACAGCAAGGACAATAGCAGCAGCGGCAAGAACAACGACAGCAATAGACAATGGCTATCGACAAATAACGCCCCTTCAAATCAATAATGTTGTTATAAAAGAGCACTGTCGTTTGTTAGAGTGTATCTAAATCTGATCAAACCTAAGGCAACGATTCGGTTAACGCTCCTAAATATCGTTACTCAAACTAGATTCATTAGTCGATCGTATGCGCAAGGATACTGTAGCTTGAAGGCGTCTTCTTTTATATTAGATATGGATATGGAAGTAAACTAAAGTAAACAGGACATCCCTTGCAAACTGATTTTTGAAGTTCTATTTGGTGTTATTGTTGTTGCTGTTGTTGTTGTTGTTGTTGTTGTTGTTGTTGTTGTTCTTGTAGCTATTGTCGACCTTGTCGATGCTGCTGCTAATCCTGCTTTAGTTGTAGTTGTTATTACTCTGGTTCTTAAATAAAATTACAATTTAAAAAAGTGATCACTTGTTCTTTCAGGTGATTTGCATAAACTTCTATTTTATGCCGCCACATCTTTTGCTCCAAAAATCATTGCGCGAACTAAGAAAACTACTAAACTAGTAGGTGCCTATTAATTCTCCCAAACTTTTTAGGCAGACTTTTATAATTTAAGGATATTAGAGAAATCTGACAGTTTTAAGATGTGTTCTAGTTTTCTTCATTCTAGAAATTTGAATAACTTATTTAAGGTTAGTTTCATTCCAATGTATCCACAAAGCAATACTATGAAACCATAAACGGATGCAGAAAAAGTTTGTGAGTCCTACAACTTATATAAAAGATGTGTTTGTGCAAAATTTTAACAGAATGGCGTAAGAAAAGTCTTATAATTTTCATTCAAAAACCCTATGATTAACGACTTGGCCGATTTCGTTAATCGACAAAATTGTCGCATTTTCGCGAGTTCTAAAAATCCATGATGATTGTTGAAAAACAAATGCATCCACAACGTGTCACTGTTTGGCGCGGTGTCTGTTTTTATACACTATACGCTTCACATGGAACTTACCGTATAGTATCTACGTAATAATAAGTACCAACAAAATTTAGCAAAATAATAATTTTTAACTCATAAAATAATTAGCAGTTGTCCATTTCAAAAACGGAAATGACCGTTCAACATTTATAGAAGTCACAGGTGCATATCTAAAATAGTCGAAGTTCACATTTTAGTAATCGCACTATCCGCAACATTGTACAGTAACATGTACATGTCTGCCTCTGATCTGAAGCTTCGCATTGATCAATTCATTCGATATGTATCTAGCGGCACCCTAATGCCTGCCTTGTCGGCCTAGCGTGCCGGTGAACAATCCAGTTGATTTGCTGAGGGACGTTGGCGGTTCATTTCATTGTCGTCTTTGCATGTGTGAGTAAGTTTGACGCTTTTCTTAGTCAAGTGTATGACACATGTTTTCTGGCAGTCATAGCATTGAGTACCGTGAGCATAGAGCGGCACATGACTTGACCATAAATTTAGCCTATTTCTACTACTACAAGACGTATTTCCGCTTACTGGCATAACATAGATTACTACTGTTTATTTATTTGATAGTCGCCATACATTTTCCGAGGTGTACTTATGATCAATACAAAATCGCAAAAACTATCGCGAAGCGAATTATAGAAGTAATCTAATGATTTTAGTCATTAGAGCCTAAATGAAGGAAAATTATTATATAGATTATTAGATATTCCTCATTTCTAAATCAAATAAAGTAACTTAAATATCCAGATTCAAATTAGAAAAATGTGTAATAATGAAATGAAATTATGATTGTGTCTGATTTGTTCAAATTTGTTTTCCATTAATTCTAATTGATCTAATTGTAAGTTGGACAAACACTGATGTAAACTTTCCTTGTAAATTTTTTCTCCTGTCGAATTCATTTGTATACTAGTTTATTGACTAAAATTAACACGCAAGGTATAGTTGCCTCAGAAATCTATACTCATCCAGTACAGCACCTTTTAAAATTACTAGTTGAAAGTCATATTTTAACGCTTATTACACTCAAAACTTTAGCACTCAGTTTTTTACAGTTAGTTTTTAATAGTAGTGTTTTGGATGTGACATCTCTAGTAATATAACTTTATTATTACAAGTCGATGATTTTTTTAATTAGAATAAATCTATCTATCGATTTATTAAAAGACGTACCATGAAAAAAATAACATTTCTTGTTTATCTCATATATTGCTGACGTAAGAACAAACTATATCTCGATTTCTCAAGGATTACCGTGATAAGGATAATTGAAGTGAAACATCATCCGCGAAAGCTCTTTTATCTACATTTGCTATAGTTGCGCCATTACGGTAGGATATTGTTTTTCTATGTATACCGGATATTAATTTATATCAAAATGTTTACTATACATGGTCTGTTGACCCAGTTATATAAGAGATATTCTAACACAACAATGTTAATTAATTTATCATATATGATAAATATCATAATCAAAATTGTAGATGTTAGTAGGACGTATTAATAAAATCAATAAAGGCTGTAAGCTTTTAATGTACTTATATCTTTAAAAGAGGGTGTTTCTCAGAATACACAACTAATACCTTTAGAACGTTTAACATATTAAATTAAATATATCATGTTATTATGTAACATATTCCAAAGAATATATGATGTACCTACGTAAATATGAACTAAAATAGTATTATGTAATGTAATGAGCATTGATATAAGAATTGCGACAAGAGTTGTAGGTGAGTATCGTAATGAAACAAATTTCTTAATAATGACAAATAAGCAGATTTTAAAAATGTATTAAATAAATAAATTAAAAATATAAAAATAATAATAGTATTGACAAAAACATTGGTATATTTTACGACACCCTACAGAATATTATAAAAAAGCATATTCCATTAAGATACGTAAGTAGAAATTTTCCTATATATTTCTCCCCTGCCACTAGAAGAGTAATTAGAGAAAAAAATAAATTTCATAAAAAATGGAAAACATACGGTAGACTAGCCGATTGTCAAACATTTAATTTGCTTCGTAAACGATCTAAAATTTTAATAAAGACTGACTATCGTAATTATATATCTCACATTGAAAATAATTTGAGTCTTAATGTTAAGAAATTTTGGCGGTTTGTTAATATTAAAAATAATAATAGTTTGTAATACCATTAAATGACGTGACCGTTACGAATACACCAGATATATGTGAGCTGTTTTCTAAATATTTTTCCAGTGTTTTTGTCCAAAAGAAGGCTAGATTTAACACGTCCTCTACTGAGTCCAATTATCCTTCTGTTCTTTGTAATATTAAATTAAATGAAGACGATGTTAGAAATGGTTTAAAGGATTTAAATCCTAATAAAAGTGCGGGTTGGGACAATATACCACCGGTTTTCGCAAAAAAATGTTGGTTGAATTTGGCATCCCCTTTAACATTCCTTTATAATCAATCACTTTCTACAGGATGTTTTCCTACTAAATGGAAAAGGGCCTGTATTATACCTATCTTTAAAAGTGGCCAACGTAGTTTTATAAATAATTATAGACCTATAAGCAAACTTTCCGTTTTTGCGAAACTTTTCGAAACTTTTATCTATGATCACGTTTATTCACTGGTTAAAACTCAAATTATGGTTGAGCAACATGGATTTTTTAAAAATAGATCTGTTGAAACTAACCTCATGGTATTTTCTGAATTTATACTAGACCATTTGGACAATCAGGTTCAGGTTGATGCGGTCTACACCGACTTTAGTAAGGCTTTCGACAAAATTGATCATGGGATCTTGTTGAATAGGCTTGTTGAGGTCGGCGTGGGTGGCACCTTGCTGAACTGGATGGAGTCTTATTTATCCGACAGATCGCAGTGTGTTGAAGTTAACGGATTCACGTCAAATTTCACTATGATACCTTCAGGAGTACCTCATGGATCTCACTTGGGGCCTTTAATGTTTATAATTTAAATTAATAAAATAAAAGAATGCCTTAATTACTGTAGTTTGTTAGGATATGCTGATGATTTTAAGCTATTTTTACCTATTAGTGATGTTACTGATTGTCTAAAACTTCAGAACGATCTTGACGCTTTTGTAATTTTTTGTAAAAACAATAATTTGTTTATTAATATCGACAAATGCCATATAATCACTTTTACTCCAAATAAACATCCTTTCCTGTATCTATATAGTATTAATGACTTAATTTTGAATCGTAAAAATGAAATTAGAGACCTTGGAGTGATTTTTGATAGTAAAATGTTATTTGATGCCCATATTAATAAACTTATATCTAATACACTTACGAGCCCAGGCTCATAATAGTTCGGCCGGCCAACGTTTTTAATTAAATACTTGAATAAATTACACATTCTACCAAAATGATGAAAGATTTCCTTAAAACTACCTCACTTGTAATAAAGTATAGACTATCAATTTACTAAATTTAATCACTTTTGACAAAATTCAAATTGAGGAAAACATAGTTAACAAAAATGCAATCCAACCAATGGGTCATTATAGTTCGGCCTCTTATCATATCTGCCATGAAACTGATATAAGTTCTCCAAAACAAAACACATACTGAATAATTCAACAAAAGGTCTGTCATTATTAGTTTTACCCACGTTTTGCTTCAGATTTAACGTAAAATGCCTCGTGGTAAACCTCTAAGTAAAGATTTACGAGTTTCTATTATAAAAGCCCATGAAAAAGGTATTTCGGCCCGCCGAATATCAGTTTCTCATTCAATTCCGCGTTCTACAGTGCAAGATATTATTAATTTATACAGAAGAACCGACGGAGTCGACCAAAAAGTCAAAACCGGCCGACCATCTATAATTACAGAAGCAAATAAAAGAGCTTTACGCAGAATAGTAAAAAGAAATCGGCGGTCCAATACTAAAGAAATAACTGCACTATGGAGGGACAGTATAGCAAAGCCTATTTCAATGTCCACAACGAAAAGAACTATTCGAAAAATAGGATTCAAGTTTTACAAGGTAACTTTTTATCTTTTTTTTCTTGTTTAAATTCTTGGCAATTTTTTATTTTTTTCCAATAGGCAAAAGAAAAACCTCAATTAACAAAACTGCAGAGGAGAAATAGGTTAAAATGGGCACGAGAACATAAAAATTGGACGAATCAACAATGGCACAGCGTAATTTGGAGCGATGAGTCAAAATTTGACGTTTGTGTAGGTGACACACGAAAACGGGTTTTGCGTACACCTTCAGAGGCCTATCATAGCGATTGTTTAGTCAAAAAAGTAAAGTTTCCAGCATCTGTTATGGTCTGG
>NW_019416899.1:101970-110498 GCF_000390285.2 Anoplophora glabripennis | reverse complement strand
ATAGTCCCAAATGGTAATAAATAAATAAATAAATAAATAAATAAATAAATAAATAAATAAATAAATAAATTAAATAGAATTATAGTTATAACTAAGGAAGTATATTATCACAAACAAAACAAATGTCAGAGAATCGCGGTTTAACAAAAAACGAAAACTTCAGAATTATCCTTTGGCATTTGTAATCAAACTCTTCGTGATGAGCTTGCAGTGACGTCACAGTGCGAATTGATACAGTGTTGCCAGGTTATAAATTTGACAGGATATTTAAGAAAATTTATTTTTAATAACAAATCCAGTTTAATTTGATTTAGAATTGTGCAGTGTGATTGTTTCAGTTAATATTTCCATTTTTTTTTCAAATGTAAGGAAACAATAATAGAGAATATAAAACAATATATTTTTAATATTTATTTGTTTACGTTCCATGAATCATGGAAATAATTTTTATTTTATTTTGATTATACGCCACTGCCTTTTAGTATCCTGCTGGTTCCTCACAGGAGAGTAACAACTGACAATGACATTTGCTACACCAATTTCAACTGCCGTTCTATAAATATTAAGAAAATAGTATTTTTTATTAATTTCAACACCCTGTATCTTTGTATTATTGCATTATTTTATTTTGGAGAGAAGAAGTTTCGGTTGTGTGAATTAGCCTGTACATTACTTTATTGAATTCAGATTAATAGATAAATTTGGTTTTGTTTTGTAAGTTTAATATTTTTGTGGTTATTTGTTATATTATATGGCAATGATATAAGACGAAAACTGCTGTTACGGTTTTATGTTTTAAAGGTAATAAAGTTATAACAAAATATGTTGATATTTTTTCTTCTGTAATAAATTAGATCCGTACAGAGCCGAATTCTTTCAAAAACCCCCATATATATTCAGATTCAGTGATATCCTTGATCTACTCGTTGCGTACATTATTGTTTTCAAATATCTCGAAAGAAAGATACCAACAGGATTTAAAGGAGATCTTGGAGGCCATAATGTCCTTCCCATCATCTTCGTCTAAAAATTATGTGTGAATACTCTCTAAAGGCAATCGAAAAATGCGCCGGAGCACTGTCTTCGTGGAACCACATTTCTCGCGCTTAGTTCAAAGAAATGTAGTCTAAAAGAACACCCAGTGTGTCCTGCAGAAAGTTTAGATAAGTACTACTATTAAGCAGTTTTAAAATCAACCGGGCCTAGTAATCTGTCGCCCAAAACTATCCATCCAAATATTCAGTGAAAAACATACCTAATGTCTGGAATCCACAGCAGCATGTCGATTTTTGTCGGCCCAGACATGCGTAAATCCTTTAGTAAAAAGAATGTTATTTGTAATAAAATTGGAATCCTTAGCGGCAAAAATCCAAGCGTTCTTCATGATCAGGTAAACTTAGGGCCATACTCGTTGTACATGGTAGGAGCGAAACTACTGCCCGTGAGGGACTCTCACAAAAGAGGAGTACTAATTCCTACCTTTGTTGATATTCTCCACAAATTCATCTAGATGCTATTCTACCCGTACTTATATTGCCTCTTCTGCCTCAGAGGTGGACACCTTCCAGAATTATATATTTGTTTCCTAAATGAACCAGTATCAAGTAATATTTGATTCTGTCTTACAAAAATACGAACTGAAGGGATTTGGCATTTGGGATGAGCATCAACATAAAGACGTAGTCCTTAGTGGCATTTGCAGCATTGAGTAATAAGGAGATAATATTTCTCTCAATTGTGATTATTAATTAGCTTTTAATAATACAAACCTGTAAAATTATATTATTCATTGTTTTTCTTCTACATGGATCGTTTATAGTACAACCTGGTTATGAAAACATGAGAAACTGTAAAAATACATCAAATTAGAAAGGATATGCATACAATCTGTACCTATATATTCATCTATTTCTGTCCTGGTCATTATTTCTGCTACCCGTAGATTTATTATATGTTTGGATATTATTTATGGCACTAATTAGAAGATTTTCAGTTCTCCTAAGAAAACAGGAGGAGTAAGAGTAAGATCAATAACGTAACCACCTAAAATGAATTGTTTTCATTAATTTATAAAGAGGAAGCTATAATAGATAAAAATAGCAATTTTCTTGTCGGTACTTAGATACATGATTCGCCTGGAAAGAAATTAATGACGTTTCACACATTAAATATTATTGATGCTGTTCAGCAAAGTGCTGAATTTTTTAAAATATTATATAACTTATGGGATTTGAATGTAATTTAAATAAAGTTCATCAACATCACATAACCTAACCTAATCTAATAACAGGACGTTATTTTACAATCTTTGGTTTAGCCCACTATAATTACTTAATGTATTAATACACCTATGAACCGGCATCTTGCATATCTAGTATTGATTAATATAATAATACATTGTATAATGCAAATGGGTTGGTATTATAAAGGATATAAGGTAGTATTCACTTGATAAAATTTTTTAAAAATTAATACTTTTGAATTTGTTTGAAATGCTTAATATCATTAAAATAGAGTAAAAAAATAATGGAATTTAATTTTAAGACATTGTAAATTTTTCTTTCAATCAATATTACATTACCTCTATAATTGACAATTAACCTACGTCAAATTGTAGCAAAGAATAATAAAAAAAACTTTTTATGGAATATCAAAGCGTAAATCAGATCACGTTGAAAAATTAAAGATTTACTTAATAACGGCGGTGTTTTGTATATTTGTAAATAAAGTATATAAAAAGTAGCTACTGTTAGATATTTGCTAAAAAATTGTGTTTTTATATTCCATACGTATCAGCTATATAAATGGAAAGTGAGGAAATCCACTTCTCTTTGAATATACATTATATGGCGATGTGAGAAAAAGGCCGCGCAATAAATCTAACCCTTGGGGCAAAGTAAATGTGTTTTAACAAACAAGCTTTTCTAAATCCCATTCACATTCACCAGTTTTTGCATCTTCGCTTAGCTAGAAGTGAATGTCTAAACAGAGTAATTGTAACATGTGGTTCATTTATTTTGTATAGTTATATTTATTTTACGAATAACAAAACTAACTTTTAGTTTGATATTAGAACGTCTGATACTACAAAATCTTTTGTGTTAAGCCCTCACCAACAACGAATCAGGTAACAAATGTCAATTATTTTGTTCAAATATTAAAACAATCAGACATATTAGAGCGCTTTCCACGATAAATGAATTGTCCATAAATCAAGTTGTCATTGTTCCACTTTGGTTCGACTGTCTTTAAATAAATAAATGCAAATTTTTAAGTGCTTCTGACTTTCATTATGTTCTCCTGGTAACAACCGCCTGTAACTTTGTTATGATTTTTGGGAATTTTGCGACAAAGCAAGAGGAAGAACCTTTTAACCGTTTTGTGGGTCCTACCGCCTCCAGATGGGCATTTGACACTTCGTGGCCATGATCTTTTGATCAGTGATAAAAAAGGAACAACGTATCAATTTTTCAGGAAATTTCACCAAAAGACCAATTTCCATAAGGTGTGTGCAGTCAAACAATGACACAACTAAAATACTTTTTGTGCAGGTTGTTGGAAATATACATTTTAAAGCACATATGATTGATATATTGAAATTTTACAAATGTAAATATTTTTCAAGAATCTAAAAAAAATGGAATATTTTGAAACACTTTTAAAGAGTACACATTTTTTTGTTCATACTCTGACACTGTTCAAAATTGTTGAAAATTTTCAAAATAAATTTCAAACATTGAACGCCCTGTATCTTTGAAACCAGCAACATTTGCTTAAGGCATATTTAGCTCAATCGACTTATTTTGGTCACCAGTATCTCCAGCTTCGAGATTTCCCAAACTTTCGCAGACACCCTGTATATTATATGTATACAACATTTGAAAATTGTTGCTTAATTGTCACAAAAAGATTTTTTTCTTTATATATTTAATATTAGGTTGATTTATATGTTTAGAAATTATTAATACAGGTACATACTACAAATATTCAATAAAATCTGGTATAAACTATAAATTTACATTAACTACTAAATTTTTCGTATGCAAAATAATTGTGTACTTGTTATGTTTATACCGAAATACAACGGCCGATTTAATTTAACATTATAACTGCAGTATTTTTTTACGATTCCTTCACCTTCACTTTACTTGTGTTCTACTTTCTGTGTAAGTGTTTTGTAAACTTCTTTCTCGAACTACACGTAAATACACAATTTGATTAGATTTCGAGGACATACGTATGGGCATAGAGTAATCTGTTGATATTATTTCATTATATACTTAAATATTCCTGTTTGAAGTAGAAAATGACGTTTTAATTAAAATTCTGACAAAAACTGAAAGAATTATTGCAGTATACGTCTTACACGTATTCTAAAATAAATATTTCCTTTAAATCTACGATACATATATCCAAATATATATGATATAAATTGTTTTGTGTACGATAAAGGTGCCAATTTGGCACACGGTAACGTTTAAATTTTGTTATAATCGCTGTTATTACTTTTTCATTAGATATTTGAAAAGTGGCACCATTAATAACAAAAATAAACTCACTAGGAGAAAAATTGTTTTAGAAATTCAACACTCAAAAAGCAAACTAAATATAAACTAAACGCCGGATGTAGATTAATGTTTAAGATAACATAATAAACAGTAAATGTTTTATCTAATGATGCGACTGTTGTAATCATCACAATGACATATACTTATATACTTATAAGTACCATCCAGAAACGGTTCTTATTTTGTCATATAATATCTATACCTTATGGTAAATGCAGGCATTCTTATATAAAACTAACCATAAGCTGGAATTAACAAACAAATTGACAAAAATCTGTTCTACCTATTCCGCAAAAATTAGAATGGGGAAATAAGAATCAGTGACAGAATAATTAATTATATTGTTTGTGTTCAAGTGCAATGACTCCCTCTGCCATCAAAGTTGTCTACTCTCAAGTCTTAAAGGCGCGTTTAGCATAAATCATTATTAGGAACAGAATGAAATGATTATAATAAATCAGCAAGTCATCAGGAGGATGTTATAAACTTTTCGGGCTGATTCCTCTAATCAAAATAGACAAATTGAGAAGAGTATTTTTTTCTGGAACGGTTTCTAAAGGCTCTTGAAAGTAAAACAATTTTTGACCAATGACTTAAAAGTAATTGAAATTGTGGACAAAAATGACATACTAAGTGCAATTTGCTGCCTGTATGTAAAATTTGAATAAACAAACTAACTAGTGTCGACGAGGAGGGGGTCTGAAGGGTTTTAACAAAAAACGGGTATTAGTCCAGGCGGTACTTGTTTCGGGTTGGGTAAAACGCATATGATCGGAGATTTTTGCTTTAACGGCTTCTAAATAACATCAGAAATGATAATATTTCTATGGAAATAAAAAAAACGTGGGCTCAATTGTTATTGCAAAAAAAGTATAAAAAAATAGCAAAAAAATTATTTTTTTCTTGGATTTCTCGTCGACAACTTAGCAACTATTCGTTTTAGACAAAAATGGAAGATGAAAAAAAGTTTTGTAATTAAATTTTGATCAAGATAGAGTTAGTTGCAATTCGAAAAAATAATTATTGTTGTTGCAAAAATCGGAAAAATCATTTAAAAAATTGCACAAAATGCTAGTTTATTTGTAAATTTTTTCAAACACTTGAATAATACCTAGGATCTTCATACTTTTTCCAATTAAACTTCTTAGTGCATAGAATCATCACACCAAATTTCATCCAATTCGGTTCGATAGTTTTTACATAATAATTGTTTAATTTTTTTATTTTTTTTAAATTAAAAAATTTTCAAAATCAAATTTCTAAAAATCTAAAGCCTTTGAATACTTGAAAATTTCACCACAAAAAGAAGAGCTCTCAAGCTTTAAAATGCTTTTTGAAAAATTCAAATCGGACGATTAGGTGAGCCGTGGTGATTGTTTAAACATTTTCGCAATTTTCACGCTTATAAACAATTGCAATAATTTAATGTTTTTTCAAATTTTTTTTTATTTTAAAATATGGTTTGAAAGTACTCGGAAAGGCGAGTATTTAAAAAAAAACCTGATGATCCGCCCATTATTTTCGGAGTTATAGCCCGTTAAAGTTAACCCTTATTTACAGCAAAACTATAAGGGCTGTTTTTTGAACCAATAGGTTTGTTATTCCGAGTACTTTCCAGATATAAATTTTCAAAATTTGCAATCACGGGCGTCCCATTTAAAATGTCACTCAAAGATATTCAAGACCGCGTGAAATCAATGAGGTATCAGTGGTGGGGGGAGCAAACACACAGCTACTCCGATCTGAATTCTCGAGTTCAAAATTGCGACACTCGGAAAAATTTCACTTATCTCAGCGTCTAATGGACCAATTTCGATGATTTTTTTTTAAATCGATGTCTCGCAACTAAAAAATTCAATTATCATATTTTCAACTACATTTTATTATTAATTATTGGACTTTTGACATGCCGATAAACAGTTACTTTAAAAAATGATTAATTTATTATGTTTATTTATTTACTATGTTAATTTTCACGACCAAAATTTTTGCATGTTGCACCATGTTGTTGGTATTAATTAAGTATCCAAAAGATTCTTATACTTTTTTTTATAAATAAAAAATAAATTTTAGATAAATATTTTAAAAGTAAACGAAAAAATTAAAATTATAATTATTCACAATTTATTTTTTTTTGAAAGATTTTTAGAAATTTATCGTACAACTAAAAATTAATACCAATTTTCAGTTGTTTATTTAAATAATTATTGTTTAAACAATTTTATAATATTTAAACAAACTTACTAGTATTACCTGGTGCAACATGCAAAAATTTTGGTCGTGAATATTAACATAGTAAATAAATAAACATAATAAATTAATCATTTTTTAAAGTAACTGTTTATCGGCATGTCAAAAGTCCAATAATTAATAATAAAAGGTAGTTGAAAATATGATAATTGAATTTTTTAAGTTGCGAGACATCGATTTAAAAAAAAATCATCGAAATTGGTCCATTAGAAGCTGAGATAAGTGAAATTTTTCCGAGCGTCGCAGTTTTGAACTCGAGAATTCAGATCGGAGTAGCTGTGTGTTTGCTCCCCCCACCACTGATACCTCATTGATTTCACGCGGTCTTGAATATCTTTGAGTGACATTTTAAATGGGACGCCCGTGATTGCAAATTTTGAAAATTTATATCTGGAAAGTACTCGGAATGACAAACCTATTAGTTCAAAAAACAGCCCTTATACCCTTATAGTTTTGCTGTAAATAAGGGTTAACTTTAACGGGCTATAACTCCGAAAATAATGGGCGGATCATCAGGTTTTTTTTTAAATACTCGTCTTTCCGAGTACTTTCAAACCATATTTTAAAATAAAAAAAAATTTAAAAAAACATTAAATTATTGCAATTGTTTATAAGCGTGAAAATTGCGAAAATGTTTAAACAATCACCACGGCTCACCTAATCGTCCGATTTGAATTTTTCAAAAAGCATTTTAAAGCTTGAGAGCTCTTCTTTTTGTGGTGAAATTTTCAAGTATTCAAAGGCTTTAGATTTTTAGAAATTTGATTTTGAAAATTTTTTAATTTAAAAAAAAAAAAAAAAATTAAACAATTATTATGTAAAAACTATCGAACCGAATTGGATGAAATTTGGTGTGATGATTCTATGCACTAAGAAGTTTAATTGGGAAAAGTATGAAGATCCTAGGTATTATTCAAGTGTCTGAAAAAAATTGACAAATAAACTAGCATTTTTTGCAATTTTTTAAATGATTTTTCCGATTTTTGCAACAACAATAATTATTTTTTCGAATTGCAACTAACTCTATCTTGTTCAAAATTTAATTACAAAACTTTTTTTCCTCTTCCATTTTTGTCTAAAATGAATAGTTGCTAAGTTGTCGACGAGAAATCCAAGAAAAAAATTATTTTTTTTGTTATTTTTTTATACTTTTTTGTAATAACAATTAAGCCTACGTTTTTTTTATTTGCATAGAAAAATTATCATTTCTGATGTTATTTAGAAGCCGTTAAAGCAAAAATCTCCGATCATATACGTTTTTCTCAAGTACACCCTTTGTAAGACAGATACCGCCTGGACTATATTTGATGTTGAAGGAAATCTCCTTTTAGATATTTGGATAGACCATTTCCAGAATCATCACACTGATTCAGGTCCACAAATATTGAAAATTGTGTCAGAATCACTGATTCGGTATGTCAGCTCACCATCGTTTCTACTGCATAACCTGCAAGCATTGCTGGAACTCTTGCCTTCTCCCGGTGCCTCCCTCGGAATGGCACTGCTTTTAATGAGACTCTCAACTACCGTCACTAAAGATTTCTTGGGCACTTCGAGTGTGGTTAATTGTATTTTAATTGGTCTAATAGGTTTTCTTAGAGCACCTCATTTTTATCCCATAGGATCTTCGCTGCAGGCACAAAAAGTGCTGAGCGGATGCAACTATAGATTGATGATAGACCTCGAGCGGTACTCTCGAAAGATAATAAT
>NW_019416899.1:68010-98064 GCF_000390285.2 Anoplophora glabripennis | reverse complement strand
AATAATAATAATATCTCTACTCCTCATTCTAACTACGAGAATTAGCCCAGAAGTCGGAGACTTGTGCGGGAGAGGAGGCGGCATATTATTATTACGCAGGCCGCATTTGCGCCCAGGAACGACTTATGTTGGTAGGCCCTAACCACCATTCAGTGCAGGAATGAGGGAAACCTGGAAAACCTCATTAATTAGGGGGGTGGTCAAATGCCAACCGGTGTCAATCTCTCACATTGACCCAAGCCAGCATTTTTCCATCCTACCATATCTGTGCAGAGGGTGCCAATCCTTCGTACAAGCATAGCTAATCTACGGTCTACCGGCCGCGGGATTCGAAATCCGAGCAGATCGACACATCGATTAAAGTACTGACGCCTTAAACCGTGCGGCTATCGACCGTGTAATGAGATGTTTAATAATGTTTTGAATTTTGAAAATGGTTTTTATTGGGAGTGATATTTTAATAAATAGACTAAATATGAAATTAAGTAGATAAAATGCAATGAGCTATAAATCTTATGAGCGAACTGAGTACTGGACAGGTTTCCGTCCTTGTTATTTAGCTGAAAGTGACTAGAGTCGACGTTCGATGCACAGGCACAGGCCATGGTGGCTCCGCCATTTCGTATTTTTTGTCTTCTAAGGTGGATTCGATTCGCACTGGTACTTGGGCTTGTTGTTGGGTGATGTGGCCGATTTTTTTGTTGCCTCGCTTCAAATCAAATTTTGTTGTATTTGGGAAACTTTTTATTTCCAAAATTCAAAATTTCGGCTCGTATCGCGCGTCACCGGCGATCGACCTACACACGGATCGGTCTTCGTCAATGTCGTCTACTGTGATTCTGATCGTTGTAAGCGGTTGGGTGCTTCGGGGACAGCTTCGAAGGAAATTTTTGAAATCTAGTCGAAAGTTTCGATTTCCATTCCTTCTAGGGGTGCCTTCGAGTATCGCTAATTACCCACGTAGGTGGTTTACAATTTGCTTCGTAGCTTATACATGTAAGAAGGACATACACATAGTCATTGGATCGGCAGCTTAAGAACTGCCACGGTTTAAAACTGTCGAGCTAACTGTGAAATTTCTTGGCAGTCTAAACTTGTAGAAAAAGTATTATCGATCCGCATTTTTAACTACTAAATTCATAACGAAATTCAAAATCAGTTTTTAAGTTTTAAGACCACTGAACAGTGAATTTAAATTTATTTAAATTTTAAAGTTGTATTTAACTTTTTTATTGATCCCAAAATCTAATAATTTCAGAAAAGTTTATTTATCTATCCTAATATAGGATCATCGTGATAATTATTCACTAACTCTTTCAACAGAGAGATACAGGGTGTGTATCTAGCCAAGTTAAAACAATATTTAATACCTACCACCAACGTTCAAATTGTAACAAACGGATCTATTGGATGATTAAGTCGGATGATTAAATCCGTTTTAACTATCATGACGTATTCCGTATGTAACGAGTCTATTAACGGGAGTTCAATCCGTCCCGATTAAACAGTTTTGATGTAACCATCCGTAATTTTATAAGTCATGGCAGATTTGGTATGTAACGAGCCTGAGATGTGAGTTAAATCCTTACTAATTCCGTCCGTGCTATACTAATGCGATGTTAGTAGCATTTAATTAAAACTGTCCTTATAATAGGAGCCAACGTGAAGTTTTTGGAGAAATGTTTAAATATTTGTCTTTTAAACCATCTATTCAAATTTATTATACTGATAATTTCTAGATTCTCAGAAATTGTTACATACTTCACACCATATTTCAGTGTGTGTAGAGCAGCTGATACATATGCTAAGTCTCATGATTCCTGAGGTCGATGCTTACTGCCCCATGTTTCGTTGTGAAGTTCTTTATATTTTGCAATGATTTGTCAAAAGCAGGAGTACGTAATTATGAACTAATTGAATCTAACCGTGAGCTACCCTTCATTCAAATGACGTGAAAGTGTACAAAACTTTAAATTATATTGATTTTATATTTCACTTTTTACATAATGTTTTATTGGCAATACTCTGTCCAAATCTGTGAAAGATTCAAAGTGGCATTAAATAACAATTTTTGACAGTTGAAACTCCTCAGACTTTCTAATTACAATGTCACTAGTTAGTTGTAACAATTTTATTTTTGTAAGCTGCTACGAGTTACCTCAACCATACAAAATTTGAAATCTACGAAATCTACATCTTTAATTGGTCTTGAGTAATGAAGAAAAAAAAATAAGTATCACCTCCAATCGTTAAATAGGAGCAAAAATTGTCTGAAATTTGGGAACGATTCATCTACAATGTTCAACCATTGACGAGTATAACAGAAGGATTCTTGAACTATATCAGTAGAATATATCCAAACACCAGCTTCGCCATGGAGATGGGGGAACTACAGTCTGTTCTTAGAGGAAACGGATACACGAATAATAATATTGAGTGAATCTTCAGAAGAACACCCAAGAACAAAGAAATGGAGGAATATCTAGCAACGCACTATTTGCTCTGTGTGCAAAGATGTATTACAAAATTGGCTGCACCTGAAGGAAAATTTTAATGTTAGTACCATCTACAATATCACAAGGCTTTCTCGAGACAACCGCAAGAATTAAGTCCAAAGCCTTGGTATAACAACCCGTGTAGGTACATGCGGAAAGGTATACATTGAACAAACGGGAGCATAAGTCAATTTGAGTAAACGGTGTCCAATAGTCACTTGAGGAATAACAGCGGAGAAAAAACGGCAGTTTCAAACCAAGACAACTAATATCAGAATTTTGACCAAAACTCTACTCTCAAGACGTTGAAAAGTCTATATTGACGATACGACGCGGTAACCAGCCCGAAAATTATCCAGTCATTGACAACTGCCGCAGAAACCTGCAAATCACGTCTAATTTTTGAAAAATAGTGAAGCCTTTAGGAAAATATATTACTTTTGTATTTTGACAAGAAAATTTAATCTTCAGTGTAAGAAGTACATGCAATAATTTTTAGAATATTATCTTTAATATCAGGAGTTTTCTATAACTTGTTTTGACCAAATTTGATAATAATCTACAGTTAATATACGGTTCTTTTCTCATTGATAACATTAAATGGTATAAATTATAATAGATATAATATGTATATTTATTTATACTTTGTAAATTTTCGATGATGTTTTCAAGCTGTTAGTAATGCTAATCTACAACTTATATCAATCGATGATGTAATAATTTTGGCCAGATCGATGCAAATAGGTAAAGTAGTAAATTATAATGTTTTATTTGTTTATGTCTATGCCAAATTTAATTGACTTCTGTAGAATAACTAAAACAATGAGTCAAGTCTAGCGAGCTAAAACGTAAATTAGAAAATAGTCGATAATTTCTATAGGTTTTTTCCCAAAAAATTCTAGTAGCAAAATATTTAAATATTAATGCTGTTAAATATGGGTATACTATACTTTCGTTTTTGTTTCTCATACCAATAATTTGTTTTTTTTAAACATATTCTATTAATATTTTCATTTATTTCTGAATATGATCATACGTTGGTATACATATACAAATTTCGTAGAGTGCCAATATTTGTATTAAATAAACGTCAGTCAATGTATAAAATATTAATAAACCAGAAAACACAAATCGGTTCTTATTTAGACAAAGAATTTATCAATATCGCATATTGAACAAAAAAGTGGTAACATGCATTTGTATTAGATATACGTATATACCTCTTATATTTTGCGTATTGTTTGCATTGCGTAAAAGTCTGAATTACTGTTCAAATACAGAGTTCCATGAAATAAATCAAATTATTATTTTATTTGTTGGGTCCTTAAAACCGCATGTTTGTGTAATAACAATTTTTAAAAGGTTGTTATACTGTCAAAATAATATTTTTAGAATATTAGCACTGTATTCTCCGCAGCAATTGAACAGTATCTAAATTAGATCCGAATAATAAAACGCATGTATTTATTTATAAACGTTTCACTTCTCATTAAAATCCGTTTGGATAAAATTCCCGAAAATAAATTTTTATGATCAATATAAAATGTTTTAATCTGAAACATTTCACTCTGAACAGCTTGTGTTGATGAGAGTCATATTAAAATTTTTAACCCATAAGTTAATGATTAGTCCAACCAAATTACACTTGGAGAAAAAAAAATTGTTACCTGGACTTCTATAAGTGGAAATGGTAAAACGGCTTATAATAAACTTAAAAAAAATAAATGCGTGAGCAGGGGCGGCGGAGGGTTGATTTGGGGGGTTGAAAAGTTATGAAAAATTGTATCATTGGGATTTCTGGCAAAAGTTGACGTCAAACATAAAAGTATCCAATACAAAAGATGTAGATCATGCAAAAATCTATAACTTTTGTGGAGGCCACTTTTTAACATAACCTCAAAATTTCCGAGAAAAATGCGAACAACATGTTTTTTCTGATTTTTCGTTTTTTATTTCTCATTTCTGCAAAAATAATTTAATTTTGACGAAACTTGGTGAAAGTATACTTTTCTGTGTCTTAAATAGCCACAAATTTTTTTAGATAAAAAAATCAAGAAGTTTCTGAGATATTCATTTTTTTCGGCCTGAAACACTTTTTTTTCAAAGAAAAATTCTACTTAAAAAATTCATCGTACAGAGTTCTGCCGGTAATCATTTTTTTCGTTTTGACATATACTTTTTGGTGAAATAAAAAAATTTGTAATAACATGCTGAAAAATGCGAAAAAATAAAAAATTACTTGCAACAATGAATTTTTCAGTTATTGTTGATAATTTGTTTAAATTAAAAAACATTCAAAAACTGATTACACCATTCAATTCTACGGAAAAAAATAACAAAAAAACTGTGTCTCATTGTTTGCCCCAAAACTTTATTTTTGTACAGTATTGCTATAAACATCTAAGTCGAATTACAAATTAATTATTTATTATGAATTTATTATGAATTATGATAAATTATCTCTGGATGATTTGAGATTTCGGCAATACAAAGTATGAACTGCAAAGTCTACTGTTGACGCGAAATCCGAAAACTAGAAATTTTGCAAAATCGTTTAAATCGTTTTATTTTTTTTCTGGCTTCATTTGAAAACGAATTTTAAATAAATTGCATATTTACATTGCCACTTTATTCGCTCTATCCAATGGTGTTAACATTTTTGCAATCCGACGTTTCGTCTTCGAGGGGCCATTACCAGATAAATTTTTTTAAATACTGTATCACATCGCTGCTATTTTTATGACAAAATCTAGTCATTTTTAATTCTGTATTAGATGATATTACTATTGTAATTAAAACGGTTTTTAGCTATCATTAAAAATTTTTCCTGAGTGCTCTGAACGCTTTCAAAATACCTGTATCTATTGGAGGAGAGAAAGAGAGGAGAGAGAATAAAAGTAAACAGCACAAAATATCCAACAATTTTTTTTTAATCCATAATTTAAAAAAGTTGTACCTAATAAAAAAATTATACGAATTTATGAAATATTTTATTATTTCTAATTAGTATTGCTAACAGTAGTAAAAAATTGTTGGATATTTTGTCCTGTATTGACTTTTATACTGTTATGACTTCCTCCAATAGATATTTTGAAACCGTTCGGAGCCGTACTCAAGAAAAATTTTAAATTATAGCTAAAACAAGCTAAAAACTTTTTAAGCGATTACAATAGTAATATCCTCTAATTCAGAATTAAAAATGAGACTTTGGATTTTATGAGTGAAAAAAGTGGCACTGTAAATATGTTTTATTTTAAAATTTGTTTTCAAATAAAGCCAGAAAAAAATTAAACAATTTTGCAAAAATTCTGGGTTTTCCGGATATCTCCGGAACTACCCGGAATTTTAAGACTTTCTAAACAGCATATTGTTAGGTATAAAAAAAAACAAAACATTTTTCTAATCTGAGCCACCCCGTATCTCTTACCGTTTCCTAGATCCTAATGCTATCCCATCCTTATCTTGGACACACTGTACATCTATGAATACATCAAACATTAAAAAAAAATAAGTACACTAATCGATCCTACGAAAGAAAAATGTTATTTATTTTATTTATTCACTATTCGTCTTATGTTTATAGCAATACTGTATAAAAATAGTTTTGGGTCAAACAATGACACAGTTTTTTTTGTATTTTTTCCGTACAATTGAATGGTGTAATCAGTTTTTGATTTCTTTTTAAACAAATTATCAATAATTACTGAAAAATTCATTGCTGCAAGTCATTTTTTACTTTTATGCATTTTTAAGCATGTTGTGTGATTACAAATTTTCTTATTTCACCAAAAAGTATATGTCAAAGCGAAAAAAATGATTACTCACAGAACTCTGTACGATGATTTTTTTAAGTAGAATTTTTCTTTGAAAAAAAAGTGTTTCAGACCGAAATAAATGAATATCTCAGAAACTTCTTGATTTTTTTATCTAAAAAATTTGAGGAGATTTAAGACAGAGAAAGGTATACTTTTACCAAGTTTCGTCAAAATTAAATTATTTTTGCGGAAATGAGAAATAAAAAACAAAAAACAGAAAAAACCTGTTTTTCGCCTTTTTCTCGGAATTTTTGAAGTTGAGGAGAATGTTAAAAAGTGAGTTCTACAAAAGTTATATATTTTTGCATGATCTACAACTTTTGTATTAGATACTTTTTTGTTTGACGTCAACTTTCGCCAGAAATCCCAATGATACAATTTTTCATAACTTTTCAACCCCCAAATCAACCCTCCGCCGCCCCTGCTCACGCATTTATTTTTTTTTTTTCGTTTATTATAAGCCCCTTTACCATTTCCACTTATAAAATTCCAGGTAACAATTTTCTTTTTTTTCGCTCTAAATGAGTTATTTTGATCGGTCTAGATAGAAATTTCTGATATGCTATTTAAATTTTGATCAATACATTCTTCTGTGTGTTTTACAATTATTTTCTTGCAGTTTATTGAATGAAAAACATTTTTATATTGATTTCAATGAACAACTGAAATAAATGTATAGGGATGTTCACACTTAGTCATTAATAATGGTACACAGCTTAATGGCATATTTTTAACGTCAAAATATAGCGATTGAGCCAAACATGCCTTATCCAATCGTTGCTCCTTTACAGGATGTTAAAGTTGAAAAAATATTTTCGATTTTTTTTTATATTTTAAGTATGTATGGGATCGATTGTTTTAAAAATTTGTAGTTTTATGTTTTTTGAGTTAGCAAATACGAATATGCAAACAGTGTTGTAGTCACGTCTAGAAGGCGCTAGTTCTACTGTTCTATCAATGTAAAAATATGTCTAACTTTTGTATTTTATAGTTTAACGTCCTTTTAAGTTTTTGAGATTCAGCAGGAATTAAATTAGAAAATTAACAGGTCTTAAGATATCAAGCCTGAATTAAGAATTAAGACAAACATTACAGCAACTGAAAATTTTATTATGTATATCTTAACAAATTATTAACCACAATGCACTTTCTTAGCCTTTTATTTAAATTTTGTCTGACGTTAAATAAAGTTCTATGTTGTTTGATAATATGAATTGATTCTTGAATATTTGTTCATAGTTGTTCTTGACTATTAATAATGTCTTTGTAAACTAGAGATTTAAGATAGATCAAAAGTAAAAATCCAGCGGATTTAAATCAGGGCTACGTGCAGGCCAAGGTATTTCGCTACCGCGTCTAAACCAACGGTGCAGGATATTCTCTTACTTCTCTAAAAAAATAACGACAAGGAAAAACTACTTCCTAATCAAATTGAGTAGAATTAATAGAAACAGTATGGTATTGTAGTGACAGCTGTCAATTTATTATATCAATGCTTACTACTTTGGAAAAATTAATTTTCTAATTTAATTCCCACTGAATCTCAAAAACGTAAAACGCCTGTATCTCGAAAACGGTTGAGTTTATCGATTTGTAACAAGTATACCAGTTTTATTTAGAATTGACCATAGTTCAATAATTACCAGTTAAAAAGTTCAAAATTGTAAAAAGAAAAGTTGGACATATTTTTACATTGATAGGACAGTACAACTAGCGCCCTCTAGACGTAACCCCAACACTGTTTGCATATCCGTATTTGCCACCTCAAAAAACGTGAGTTTACAAATTTTTTAAAAAATCGGCCGAAACATACTTAAAATATAGCAAAAAGTCGAAAATATTTTTTCAACTTTAACACCCTGTAGAACGAAAAGGAGCAACAATATTGATTAAGGCATGTTTGGCTCAATCGCTATATTTTGATGTTAACAATCTGCCATTAAGCTTAAATCATTCAGATTTTGTAAAAAGATCTTTGAAGAAACTTCGAAGAACATTTCTAAAATACATCAAGCAAGATGGAGGCCCTATGGAGCAACTCAATATTTAAGAACATTAATTTTTACATGATATAGTTAGTTAAGTATTTAGTTTTTTTATTAATTTTTATTATGCTTAGAATTAAAGGAATAAACAATAAATTAATTCAGATATAGGGTGTCCTATTTTAAAAAAGTATACTTTTTGATCTACCCTGTATACTAATATGTTTGATCAATTTTCAAATACCTGTGCAAAAGGTAAAGAAAAAATGCTACAAGCTTACATTTTTTAGAAGACTTTACTACCGAAATAAATAAGTTAAGATGGATGGATATTATAGAAAATCACCCGGTACAAACTGGGAAGAAATGGTAACTTGAAGCTGCCTTAGTGTCCTTATTTTGTTGTTATTTTTTTTATATCAGAAGTTTAAATTTTTAGAAAATTTTTAACACAAAGGTTTCGCTTCATACTGAAAAATTTAAAAATACTTAAAAGCCTAGCACCGTTCATTCATACATGAAATAAATTATTTTTTAACTCTACGTAAATATTATTATCTTAAATAAAGGTAGTTGCTAACTGTATCGACTTGTATGGATTTTACTTTATTTCTAAGTATATTATTACGTTGCATTGCTTATATTATACGTAGATTATATTGTCAATATTTCAATTTTCATTTTTAATTTAAAAAATAAGAAGTGCACGGATGTATATAATTTTAATACACAAGTTTTGAAAAGTATATGCAACGCGACTAGTTTATTTAATAGTAGCATCATCAGCAATATCTTCCCTGACATTTTAAAAATATCAAGAGTAGTACCTATTTACAAAAAAAGTACATACATGATCCTTCTAATTATAGAATTTCAGTTATCCCTTACTTCGCAAAAGTCTTTGAATGTTTGCTGAAAAGACAAATCGGTAATTACTTTGAAGGTAATAAACCCTTACCAGTATGGTTTCCGTAATAAGTGTCGACTACACTAGCAATCGAGAAACTAACATCATTCATAAATGAAGGTTTCAAAAAAGGTGAATATATAGGCTCTCAGTTTTTAGATCTTACTTAAGCATTTGACTGTGTATCACATCGATAAATTGAAAAATATGGGTTTACTGTAGACAGAAGAATTGAAATCTTATGTCACAAACCGTCAATAATATGTGGAGTATACAAATGAGAAATCAGGCTTAAAGTATGTCAATCATGGAGTACCTCAAGGGTTTGTTCTTAGACTATTACTTTTTTAAATATATATAAATGATTTCATGAATTCGTTAAGTGAAGACGTCTCAAATATTTTATTTGCGACGATTTTATTAGCATATTAATAAGAAAAAAAAACTTAATAGCAATGGAGAATACATCACTGATTAGCCTATTGATAATAATTGTACCTAAGTTACAAATAAAATCTCTTAAATTTGAAAAAAGACAGGCATTGCTTATTCCCCAATAAAATATTTTTTCATTAAGAATAGAATATGTAGATATGATATGTCTGTCCTCTTTTGCATATTTATTACTAGTTTATTACATACAATTCCATATTAATATACATTTTCATCCGTCCATCTTTTTCTTCTTCATCATCTAGTGGTTGGTCCTTTAAAAGTCCCATAGCACTGCGGCCTAATTAGGCCTATTGTGTGTCCCACTACTAGTCCTATTCAGCAAGTAGATTTGTCCTTTTTATAAAGTCCAAAAGCTTCCTTGCTGACACTTCTCTCAGTTCCTTGGGTTCCAAATAGAGTCTCCCAAGGAGCGCCATTCGACTGTCTATAAGCTTTAGCTGATGTAGATCTTTCCTAAAGTGACAGTGTCCCGTTATGAGTCCTGTCACTTTCCTGAACCGGATTCTGTTCAAGCTCAGTAGCTCATTCGCTCTTCCCTTCGAAGGATACTCCATAAGCTCCTTAGAATGGCTATGTTCTGGCCTTGAAGTCCAGTATTTTTTGTGTTCTGTCTCAGTCCATTTGCCCAGAGCGCGCCTGACCACACTGGGAGATGTGCCACAGAAGGGCTCCGGGCCAATGAACTCTGTCTCGGATCCCTTCCTAGCAAGTTCATCCGCTTTCTCATTTCCACAAATGCCTTTGTGCCCTGGCACCCAACACAGTCTGACTGTATTGTTGGTGGCCAGTTCGGTCAGCATTTGTAAACAATCCCACACCAGTTTTGAACTTACCTTATGTGCGGCTAAAGCTTTAATTGCAGCTTGACTATCAAAGAATATATATATATGAGTTTACGTCTATAACCTCTACGTACATTCTCTGCCAGACACGCCATTATCGCGAAGATTTCTGCTTGGAGTACAGTGGGGAACTCCCCCAGACTGTAGCTTGCACTCCATCTGGGTCTGAGTCCATATATTCCTGCACCCGTTCCTCTGGTCATTTTGGAGCCATCTGTAAACCATACTAGACTCCACCTTACCAGGGTATTAAACCTTTCCTCCCACTTGCTCTGATCCTCTATTCGAGTCTCAAATGGCTTGTAGAAGTGAAACCTTGGAACCATCTTGTCGGATACCATCCCAAAAGTTGGTTCCGACATAGATGTGTCTATGATCCTGGAGTGTGAACCACCCCTCCAGGCCAATCTCTGAATTCTATTCAGTTTTTCCCTCGCTGTGGTCTGTTGTATTTTCTGCCACCATACCACAGCGCCGTAAAGAATCCTAGGTCTTACTATCGACGTATACAACCAGTATGACATCTTTGGTTCAGTCCCCAGGTGCTCCCTATAAGGCGACGGCATACACACAATGTCTGCTTCGCCTTACTCACCACTTTTTCCAAGTGCGCATTCCAGGTAAGTGCAATCTGTCCATATGTTAACCTTAGCTGTACTAAGACTGGTTCTCATATGTAAATTTAATCACCATCTGTACATCTTTTATATCTTGCCTCTGTCCTATCACATACATTTTCATATAACCTACCTGTACTTCTCCTGTTGCCAGGTTTTGGCAATATTCTAACATAAAATGTAAAATAAATCTATCAGCAACTGAGGCATAGCGCATAGCTGAAGTACGACTTGTGCACAGATGATTGAAGTGTGCAGTAGTGCACAGACCTACATGTAAAAAGCAGACTTTTGATGTACAATTTATCCTAGCCTTACATTAGAATTAAAAGCAGACCAATTTTATTTGGCAAATTCATATGTAAACTTAGTTTCTCTACGTTATTAATCATACGTTGTATGAAACACACACTCGTTATAAGCATCTGTTGAATACATGTTTACTTGGCTGTTAACAGTTTGTTTGTATAAAGTTTAAATCAACATTTATCTATAAAAGTTATTCGTGTACTTTTGATTCTCAGGAAAAATGTATTTGAGATAAAGCGATGTAAAGATATAAACGATGTTAAGGGATTTGATGTAAATAGAAGACGGAAACCATATTAATAATATTTTTAGGAAGTCTATTGCAATTTATAATAGTTTTCATTGAAATGATATGTCTCAATAAAATACGTACGTTTATTTTATGGATCATAATAAACACTTATAATGACATATATTATGATATTATAGAAGTACAAAAATATTGTAGGTAGTAGCTTTTAGAAATGTTTGTCTTTAATAAGAAATTCCTGTGCGTGTGGATTATAGAAAGCAAAATTAAAATTTTTAAATAATTTGTAATATAGTAGCGGCTTTTAAAAATTCTTGGGATTACAGAAAGCAAATTAAAATGTTTAAATAATTTGAAGAAAAAAATGTGATTCTTTTTCTCCTGTGAATTGCTTAATAACTTTGATTTGCTATTTAGCTCAGTCATTATAGACATGAAGCAGCCTGTTTCGGGAAAAAAATACTATTAGAAGTTTATCTGCGGAATATTGTTCAGAAACCTGTTATAAACAAAATATCAAAAAATCAACTCGAGGCTAGTTGGGCAACTTTGTTTTAACAGTGGTCAAAGTTATGGAAAATTGGTTTTTTGACTCACGTAAAAAAACTATTATTCATAGCGAACAAAAGTTTATAACAAAAAAGGTAACATTAAATTGTTAAGATAGGTAATTATTATAAAATAAAATATTAACCTCTATACTTTAGTTTTCTTCGAATTTAAAAAAAAAATCGTTGTAAGTTGATTAGAAGCTGAGATAATATTTTTTTTTATTTAATCGCAGTGACCTTAATTATTAATCTTAAGAGCCGAAATTTGGAGAGAGTATACATTAAGAGCTATATTTTCATGTCCTACATTAACATTAAGGTGAATTCAACTATTTAATTGCGAAAAAGAAGATAGCGGCGATGTGTTCTATTACTTGGTCTAGCGAACGAGTAGGGAGAGCGAGGCGGAGCATGCACGCTTAACAATTTAATAAATATTAACATTTTTTCAGTCATTTTTAAAAAAATTAAATTTGAAAAATTAAATTCTCAGTAAATGCATATGTCAATACAACTATTTAGGTACAAAAACAACTAGTGATCGAAACTCTACAACGCCTGTGAGCTTGGGAAAAATGAATTGAAAATAGCATCTTCTTAGATAACAGTTTTTTTACGCGAGTCAAAAAACCACTTTTCCATAACTTTGACCATTGTTTTAACAAATTTTCCCAACTAGTCTCGAGTTGATTTTTTGATATTTTGTATATAACACGTTTCTGAACAATATTCCGCAGAGAAACTTCTAATAGTATTTTTTTCCCGAAAAAAAGCTATAATGACTGGCCTAATTTAGGAAAAAAAATTCAAAGTGACCGCTTTTCCCTCAAAAGAAGGCACTACTCTAGTTATTAATAAATTTTTGTTTGCGCCAGATTATGCTTTTATTCGTTTCCAAAAGGGTTTATTAGACGGAAGTATTCTAGGTAAGACTGAAATTATTTTCTGTGCTCAAAAACCTGTGGAAATATGATTAGCAAAGGCTTGGCTTTATTACTTTTGGCTCATTCTCCATATTTTGTATGAGTTTGTAGTACAAATATTCCTAAAACAACATTGAACACTTCTATTTTTATGGCTATTCAGCAGTTCAATCAATTATAGAATATGCTTTGATGATATATCCTTCATTATAGTAACATCTAACACATCAGGAATTTTGTTATCTGTAGGCCATTAGGCTTATCAGTAGAGACATGTTTTAGATTATTAGTATCCATAAATTAATTAAAATAGATTACTTTGTGAATGTCAGTTTGGTTTTCTAGCGCTGAAGACGTATTAACATTCTTAGTAACTAAAACTAGTAATATAGCACATGGTACAAAGTTATAAAAAATCATTTATAGATCTGGACCTACATATAGGTGTACATTTCGAAAAATGCTCCCTTACATTATAAGTTAATTAAATTATAGCTAATAAGAATAAAATTACATAAGTATCAGAAACACATATTAAACAAACAATATGTAATTGAAAATATGAATTCTATTTTAGACACTCACGTACAGTTGCAAAACTTCTGTGAGGAATACTGTAAGTTTATTGAATACCATTATTTTCATTATACGTAACTCGATATTATTTATAATAATTTTTTTCTATGGATGTCCCAGAATAACGTGTACAACAGAAGACCACAGATTCGTGGACTCAAAATAGGCAAATTTAGGCTAATTCACCTATATCCGAAATAACTTTGTTTGCCCGCTAGGTGGCCTCAAAGTTGGTGAAAGTTTTTTGAATTTTGTAAATAACTCAAATACGTATTAATCGATTTTGATTATTTTTGGGATGTGAACTTTTGCTTTCGATCTACATATTTTGGTGTTACACAGAGTGTTTTTTTAAACTTACAACTCCTACAAAATTGATGAGTGTCCGTTCATAACTTTTTCCTCTTTCGGGCAATAATGACAACTATTTTTTATCTGATAGGTGATACAATTTGGAAGTTTTTGGACCTCTTGCAGAATTTTGATTAAATGAGCGGTTTAGGTACAAAAAATATTTTTTAAATGTCTACATTATCTTGTCACCCATATTACAATACTCAACAGTGCTAGTAGGGACTGATTTTGTAGGTTGACTGTGATTTCAGTTTGATCTTTAAGTCATTATACCTGCCAATTCTTAATGAGTATTTACTACGATAAGATATATCACATGTTCACATCACTTCATTTTTCGATATGGATACACATACATACGACGAATTAGAGTTATTTACAATATGCCTAATTTTATTGAGATATTTAGTAAAAACAATCAAATACAATAAAAAATGCTAGAGATAAAAGTAACAAAGTTGATGTTATTAAAATTAGTACAACTATAAAAACTGTTCAAAATGACCACCGATGTTTCTACAACAAAGGTTAATTCAGTGAAGAAAGTTAAAGTACACCCTTTGCAGGGCAATCTTTTAAAACATTTATGGCAATTAGGATATGCCTCCACAACTCTTCTTCAGTGTTAGATGTGGAAGCATACACTGTTGTTTTCAGAGTGCCCAAAGATAATAGTCAGAAGGTGTTAAGTCTGGTGAACGTATCCATCAACGAGAGAATCTTTGATTCAGATATTGCCGGACATTTACAGAGAAATGTGGTGGAGCTCCATCATGCATAAACCACATGTTAGCTCTGAATAATAACGGCACACCTTCCAATATTTCGGGAAAAGTGTTTTGCAAAAATTCTAAATAAAATTGCTCATTCAGTCTATTGGGTAGAGTAACGGGGACAATAATAATGCTATCAATGCGTTGTATTTGATTGTTTTTTCTAATTATTTGAATAAAATTTGACAGACTGTAAATAACTCTAATTCATCGTATGTGTCGAAAAATGAAGTAACAGGTGGTATATCTTATCGTCGTAAACGCTCATTAAGAATTGTCAGGCACAATGACTTAAAAATCAGACTGAAATTACAGTTAACCTACAAAATCAGTGCCTATTAGCACTTTGTTAAGTATTGTAATACGATAATGTGGACATTGCAAAATATTGTTTGTACCCAAACTGCTCATTTAATCAAAATTCTACAAGAGGCCTAAAACCTTCCAAATGGTATCACCTATCAAATAAAAAATAGTTGTCAGTATTGCCCGAAAGAGGAAAAGTTATGAACGGATACATTTATTTTGTAGGACTTGTAGGTTTAAAAAAACACTCTCTATTACACCAAAATGTGAAGAATGAAAACAAAAGTCCACACTCCAAAAATAATCAAAATCGATTAATAGGTATTCGAGTTATTTACAAAATTCAAAAAATTTTCACCAACTTTGAGGCCATTTACCGGCCAAACTAAGCAATGTCGGATATAGGTGAATTTGCCTTCGATCTGCCTATTTTGAGTCCACAAATCTGTGGTCTTCCGTTGTACACGTTATTCTGGGACACCCTGTATCATCACATAAAGTTGTCGATTTTGTTGGGTAATGAGCCGAGGTACTAATCGAGTATTTGGTTTCAAATAAGGTGAAGAACTACTCAAATCGACCAATTTTAACCGAATGACATGGTGGACAATAGATAGCAACAATTAGAAGCAGATCCAATCTTCTACTGCTACATTGGTAGCTACTACTATTAAAATAACCTGCCGAATTTAATATGTACCTCTTTCTCTCTCTTGCCTTCTAAAAACGCAAATATGTAAGCTCAATATATATTTGACTTTATAATTTGTACTCTGTTTCGATAATGAAAATGGCTTTGACTGGTTTAATTGAAGTCGCGAAAAAGAGTCGGAAAGTAACAGAGGATAACTTCATCGATCCATATACGTTGTTATTGCTGTGGTTAAAATTCATATACCTAAGTGGGTAGAGATAAAAAGGACATCTATAGCTCATACTACCTACCTTCCTATTTATGTTAACACAAAATTGATGTTTATAAATATTTGGTTCTGTTATAACTGAAACATCATCAGAGGTTTAATTTTTCTTCTTTTTCGATATAAACTTTATCTCGGAACATCACAGCATAGATATAGAGAGATTGTAAATAAGCAAATCTGCATAAAGTGAGATATTTATTAGAACTTCAAATATTTCATCATCCGTTAAATATTAATCTTATTGACTAGAATTTTTCTTCTTCTTTTAATATTCTTTAATATATACAGATGTCCGCGGATTGAGTTTACAAGAGGACAAATGGACCAAAAAGTGAAACATACGAAAAAAGGGATTCTTGATAAAAGTTTTTGCTTGTTTAGAAAATATGAATCACCATGACGAACTTCAATTTTGTTGTATAGGGTGGGTCATAAACACAAAAATGTTATTTTGCGTAAGAGTAAACATACCTTATCTTGCAAGATACGAAAAAATACGCATTCTTGATAAAAGTTTTTGCTTGAAAAATTAATAAAAGTCACGTTATCAAAAATTAAGTCCCCTCGTCTCTCATAGTTCAGGGTACTTTTTCAACCATAAGTCCCCTTGCCTTTCCGAAATCGGAGTACTTTTTCAACTGTAAATCCCTCCCACCTCTCACGAATCAGGGTGCTTTTTCAACCGTAAGTTCCCTTACCCCTCACGATTGTTCAACGGGTGAACCCTCTTATTTCTCACGAACTGGTACGTTTTGGCACGAACACCCCATGGAAAGTTGAAAAAGTACTCCGATTTTGGAAAGGTGAGTAGACTTATGGTAGAAAAAGTACCCTGAACTATGAGAGACGAGGAGACTCGTCTCAAAAGTTACTCCGAATCACACCCCACTTGACTTTGTATGAAAATTGCCATTCCAATCCTCATAAGGTCGTGTATGTGGGTGGCAAAGGGTGCTGACGGTTGACGAGGGGGTTGAATTCATTTTCGGTAGTCTTCTTTGTTTTCAATTGACACTTCAATCCCCATAAAGGGGTGGTATGGGGTGGTAAAGTGACGCTAGGGGGTAACCAGGGGGTCTTATTCATTTTTGGTTGTCTTCTTCGTTTTTAGTGGCCCAGAAAACATAGGAATACTCGCCCTACTCGACTTTGTATGAGAATTGACATTTCGACTCCCAGAAGGGGGTGTATGAGGGTGATAAAGTGACACTAAGGGGTAACGAGGGGATCTAACTCATTTTTGGTAGTCCTCTTCGTTCTTAGTGCCCCAGAAAACATGGGAATACACACCCTACTCGACTTTGTATGAGAATTGACATTTCAACTCCCAGAAGGGGGTGTATGGGAGTGGAAATGGTGAAATGGCTAGAAATTTTTTTATGGTCATATTCGGTTTCAGCGACCCCAAAAACGCAAGGGTCTACTCTCTGGGTCTTGACATTTTTTTTCGTGTGCCTGTGTAATTTTTATTGATAACTTCGGTGATTGTAGAGAGTTGAAATTTAGTACATATTTTGATCTTAGTCGACACACTTTTTATGTAATTATGTAATTTTGTTTTAAAATATCAAAGCGAAAACGAAGGGCCAGTACTCATGGATCCACTATTTTTTTTTTTTTTTTGAGTGCGCCTATGCTTTCCGAATATTTTTTTTAGATAAAGCGGCGTTTTATTGAATTTGTTCACTCTTGTAAGATTTTTATTAGGGGCCTCGTTTACGAGATATTTTGAAATTGGGGCTCCGAAATTAAATGCTTCATAAGAAAAGTCCCATTATTTTAATCCAAAGAATATGTGGTTGACCTACTAATTTGTAACAACCTGTATATGTTATTTACTCAGTTAATACGCATTACTATTTCGTAAAAATGGCATAAGGATTGTATCATTATTTTATCTGTATTCTGTAATGACTAGTTTTCATTAATGAATATAATTATGAATGTTAAAAATATTACGTATATCAAATTATTTGTGTACATAACTGAAAACTGAAAATATATAAGACATCTTAGCTAAAAATACCAGACAGTTTAAAGATTTAAGACAGAAATGTTTACGTTATATTAATTTTTGTAATGTTGATTATGTATATTTATAGAGTCGCGCAAAAATCTCATTTGCCACTTAAATTTGTATATTTACCGAGGAATGATTATACGAAAATAATATTCGAGGCAGGTACCCGACTTTTCTTGATTTAAAACGACGAGAAAGAAATATTCTTAGCAATAAAATGCTTTTGTGACTAACTTTTATTTTCTACTTATTGACAGAAATATGGAATATGTATTGAGTGTTTATACTTATTCCTGTTAGTCTGGTTGACATTAAGGTTGTATTGAAAACGCAAATAGCGCAAAAATTTTATGAGCGAATTTTCAAGTTTTCATAAAGTAAATATCAAATACTTGTGACATCAAATGTGCAAAGTAAATAATACAGTTTGAGAGTTCGGCAGAAAATTCGTTTTATGTTGGATAAAAATAAATAAGACGATGTTTTTTGAGTTGAGAGTAGAATACCGCAGATATTAAAGTTTGTTTTCATATTACTTGTATCGGAAAAGAAGTTATTTTTCGCTATAATTCCATGCTATGTTAAATTAATAAGATACTGGGCAAGTTGTTTTAAGAACGTAATGTGTGTTTTACATTTTAAGTTGAACATTAAGATATTAAAATACAATTGTATTAATTATATCCAATAACTTTTTTAAATAATATTTCGTGTACCAGTGTTAGTATATACAGAGCCTTCATAAATGTTTACAAGCCACGTGACCTCCGCGCTTAGGCAACCAACATTGCAGGGCTGGTACTGATAACGAAAAATCCCTAATTTTTGGCGTCACCAATATTAATGATTCGTTTACAACGATGACAAACCGTTACGTCTACGCTCGAGATAATGCTATAGCTGATTGGTTGAATAGAATCCCTAAAAAAATTACACTAATCATGCCCAGTGAAATAGAGAGTCGTGTGTTATAATGTAATCCTGATCTTATTGTTTTAATAATTTTTAGTTTTACCGAAATTTAATTGCCAACATGAACGAAATACAATTACTGTTCCAAACAAAATTACTGATCACGTGGCTTGCTATCATTTATGAAGGCTCTGTATCTATTTATTAAAGGAATTATTATTCAAAATTGTTAATGAACTTACTCTGCTCTTTTCTTTTCAGTCTGACAATATTCTAAATAAAATAAAATAAAATAATGTTTCCCATTGTTACTTTAACCATTCCGTTTTCGTAAATATTGTCTCAAAACATATTTATTTCTGATGAAGACTTTCAAATGTTCAGTGTTCAGTGTCAATGTTCAATGTTCAATGTTCAATGTCAATGTTCAATGTTCAATGTTCAATGTCAATGTTCAATGGTCAAAAGTGTAGGTACCTTATTTTTGTAACCAATGCACACGTTGTTTATAATGTGAATTTGATCATTTTTGCAATGACCATCGTCACATCTAGAAGAACTATCGAAGAAAACTCTAGTTTTCTTCCTTTCCACTGTAAACATGTTTTTAATGTTCCCAAGGTATACTGGATTTTTATGGAAAAGAAATCAAAGTGAATTAAATAAATCTGCTAAAATGTACCGCTTTTTTTAAAGAAACCATCCAATTAATTATATCTCAGGCAAATTCTTTAAAATGGAAAAATTATTCTACAAATACTAGGTTACTAGTAAAATTTGACTACCAGAAATCACGTACTTTCATTCATAATATTCTACCTCCTTAAAGTGAACTGAACACCACTGTTTTAGTTGCAAATAGAACATCCTTCAATATTTTTCACACTGTGTCAAAAAATAGCTTAATATGATTTTCAAATAAACTGTTGAAAATGCATTATACTTTTTCTTAAAATATGCATTTATATCAATATTTAAATACAAAAACTCATTTAGGCAACGACAATAGTAAAAATAAATAAATTTTATGCTTATATTTAGTTAATTTAAAAATATAGTTTTAAAAAATGAAAGAAAAAAATTTTGCTGGAGTACTGAAAAATGATATGAAAATAAATTCGATACAAATAATAATAAATACAATGTTAAGAAATTTTCTCGATATTTTTTAATAAAAATGTCAAAATTTGCAAATAGAATAATTACTTTATATTATATAACGAGCGTTCAAATAAAAACATGGTCAAGTTGGTTCTGAAAATTTGGACGTAGGGCGTAGCGTATAGCAAATGAACTTAAACGTCATCTGTCAAAGTGCTGTATCGCCGCTTTGTTATTGAAACTGACAGCTGCTATACAGCTCGTTAAGAAATGAGGTTGAGTTGATCGCTATAAGCTACGCCCTACGTCCAATGTGTCAGAGCCAACTTCGACCACGTTTTTATTTGAACGCTCGTTATATTATATTTTATAGAAAAAAAATTTTCTGTCACAACACACACACACACAATAATAATTAATTAGTTTTTTTGCTATATTAGCGTACTATTCACTTATTCGTACCTGTCTGAGTGAATTTTCAGGATACGTAAGTAATAAATATTCTAAAATATCTTCTATTATTTCTATTAGTTATCTCTGTTAGTTATTAGTTAGTTGATATACAGGGTGATTCACTATATTTTGACCCCCTTTAACTTTTTTTATTTAAGAGTTATAAAAATATGTGAAATACAAAAGTTTTATGAAGTTTTCGAAAATGATAGTAGAAAAACAAATTAAGTTCAAATAAAATGGCCGTGGTTGTTAACTTTGTTAATTTAAATGGAACACCCTGTATACATTTTTGCCCTGCCGAGCATAGTCATATAAGGTTTGGTGAGTCCATCTCTAACACTAAGCTAGATACTATTAGAAAACCAAAAGAAGGTTTTTTGTTAAGAAAATAAGACATCATGTAATTATTAGATCTCTTTCAGGCGTTTCTGCTTTTTTTCCAATTATGTAAGGATTTACAGATTTAATTATAATATATTTTAACATATTGGATATTGATACGATTCAAAATGTGAATAGATATTTTAACTATTCTCACTAATTATGCCATGAGAGGCTTAATTACTCATGGACAGTGTTATATTGTAGGTGGTGACAGTGACAGGTAGTAAATGTCATTATAAAACATTGTTATTGATATGATTGACAGTTTGTATTATTATTTAATTAAAATAGGTGTTACACAATAGTAGAAAATTGAAATATTATTAGGAATTAAAATAGAGTATGTAGAAGAACTTTACTCTATTTTAATTCCTATAATATTTCTACCTCTGTATATCTCATTTTAATTAGAAAACAATACAAACTGTCAAACAATAACTAATGTTGTCATGACATTACCTGTCACTGTCACGGTCTACCATATAACATTGTCCATAAGTAATTAGGCCTCTCACGGCCTAATTAATGAGATTTACTTAAAATACCTATACGCAATTTGCACCATATCAATGTCCTATATGTCAAAATATATTACAACTAAATCTGTAAATATTTGCGTAATTGGAAAAAAGACAAAATTGCCTGAAAGATATTTTATTTTCTTAATAAAGAAAATTTTCTTTTTTTAATAGTATCTTGCTTATTGTTAGAGATGGACCCAATAAACCCTATGCTCTACAGGGAACGTTCTATCCAAATATGTAAAAATATACATGCCTGAAAGAGGTCTAACAATTGCAATATGTCTTATTTTCTTAATAAAAAACCTTCTTTTAGTTTTTTAACAGTATCTCGCTTATTGTTAGAGATGGACCCAACAAACCCTATATGACTATGCTCGACAGGGAACGTTTTATCCAAATATGTAAAAATATACAGACTGTTCTATTTAAATTAACAAAGTTAACATCTGTGGCCGTTTTGTTTGGACTTCATTTGTTTTTCTACTATCATTTTCGAAAAATCGTGCAACTTTTGTATTTCAAATTTTTTTATAACTAAAAACAAAAAAGTTAATGTGGGGGTCAAAATATACTGTATCACCCTGTACATACATGAGAAAATCAGTTTTAAAAATATAAACTTTTGTTGGATTTTTCGTAACTGTGCTTTACAATAAAAAGGTATACCTTTTTATATTAACTTTTTCCTGAAAATAGATAATCATGGAGAAATACTTCTTTAAAGGAGGATAATAGATATCGCTTCTTGAAATATCTTAAACGTCTTTCGATTTATTTTATTCATATTTTAAATATAGACTAGATCTGGACAGTAATTTACGAAGTGTTATTATAATTCCATGTATAATAAAAATTGTTATTGTAAAAAAAGTTTTAATCGATAATAAAACTATCTTGTTTTAGAGAAATTGTTCGGAATATCTGACATTTTAATGCATATATGAACGTAAATTTCTACAAAACGATTCAATTTATCAAAATTTATCAAAATTAAAGAAGATAAACTTCTTTCTTTTAAATAGTCTAGACGTCAGTGCTTTCGACATACTTAAAAAATAAGACAAACAAAAAAAATTGATAATGAAATTGTGACAACCACCGTACAACCATCCTAAATAAGGTAAGGTCTAAATAAATGACTACAAGCCACGTGACCAGTAATTTTGTTTGGAAACTTTATTTCCTTCATGTTGACAATTTAAATTTCGGTAAAATTAGAAATTATTAAAACAATAAGATCAAAATTATATTAAACCACAACATTCCATTTCACCGACTGTGATTAGTATAATTTTTAATGAGATTCTATTCAACCAATCAGCGATCGCATAATTTCAAGCGCAGACGTAACTGTTTTTCATTGTTTGTTGTAAATGAATCACTAATATTGGTAACGCCAGGATTTAGAGATTTTTCGTTACCAATACCAGCCCTGCAATGTTGGTTGCTTAAGTTCGGTGATCACCTGACTTGTAAACATTTATGAACTCTGTAATCTAGTGCCCTGACGAGTCTAGGTCTAAAACATGAATGAACGATTATTAAGATACTTATAGCAAAAAATATTATAACTGTTCTTATTTTGTTATCTAAAAATATTTATAATTTTTAAGATGATTTAAGAGCGACCTATAAAATTTATAATTACAATTTAAATATAAATAAAATGTAATATACTGGTATCTTACAGTTCTGTTCACTCGTAATTTACCAATCAACGGCATAGGCGTCACGTTTGACTTTAACATATTTATGAGAACTGATGAAATTACTTCTGACTGACTGGTTTCATAAATAATTTATTATTGAATGTATGTATACTCTTTCTACCTTTATGACAACGTTAGGGCGTCTTTTGATTTCTGTTTGATTTTATTTCGCTCCAAGTATTACGAAATGTATGGATGTTTGATATAAAACCGAGTTAAGTTAGTTAATTCGCTTGGATTTTGAACTCAAAGCGGCCGTCTTGGCTTTTACAAGTTAAACCACGATAAGACTTGCTGGCGTCTGTTACAGAAATCGGGGCTTAAGCTGAATTTGACTTTGAGACTAAGCTAAATTGGTCAAAAGCAACTGCATACAGTCTTTTCAATTGCAAGTTGAAGTACGTCTGCCAGTCGGTCAACTTTACGTTCAACACAACAACAAAGTTTTTATAATCAGCGAACATAAGAAGTGTATCTAGAGAGCTGTTATCAGAGTTTATCGAAATCCGTAACGAAAATACACACCTTTGGCAAATTAAATCGAAAGATTATAACAATTGTCGTGGGTTTTGGTTGGTTAATTCGTTTGGTGGTGGATTTTGATTGGTCTAACTAGCTTGCAGTGGAGTTAATCTACCATAATTCTCTCATAACATTATGTAGACCAACCCTCATAATGGGATCGGATGGAACGTTTTATTCTGGTTCCATTTTCACCTGCGCCTGCGGTACTAGGAGGTTACTCTCCCGCTCGTCCATAAGGGGATCCACAAAGATCTCGTGCGGTTCCCGTTTAACGTTAACTATGAAAAGCGTTAGGAAAAGGCGCGGAGTGTTGATGACGAGATGTGGCTCTGTTTTGGGTTCACGATCCACAATCTAATTATTTGTTGGTGTGATCTAAGACGCACTATAGGCACTGCACTTTGTTTCAAAGTGAGTTTTTATGATTTAAACGGTTTGTGTATAATGGGTTTTCAACCGAACGCTGTGTACAGTGACACACTGTTTGTTTAGCACTGTCGAATCTGTTATCGTAGTGTCTCAATATCACTATTTGTTTGCACTGGCTAAAACACTTGAGTTCGATAGTGTACTGCCTCCTTAGAGCGCCGGTACGGTAAGCTTTAGGAGCTTTTTTGTGTGAATGGCAGCATAAGAGCTACATTTTATGAATATCAGTGTGAAAGCTGATTTTGTGAGCGTTATGCTAGCCTTGGTAATTTTTTGTAGTTTAAATTTTTAAATTTAAAGTTTTAGTTGTAATAACAATATGAAAGATATATAGGCTACTGATTATGCAAAATAAGAAAATTCAAGTCGAATGCACACTCTGGCCAGGTCACCGTACTTGGTTATAAAACTGCAGAAAACCAGAGTTGAAGTTCGATCACTGGTTGGGTGAAATCCACCTGATAGCCTGCTGCATGGCCCTGTTTAATTTCAAGAAACTCGATCCTCGAAAAAACTGCGTCTTTATGTAGTGGGCGTCTCTTAAGGGTTGAAGAACTGAAAATGATTTTATTATAGTACCGACCCGAAGGGATTATAGTACAGCCCCTAAGGATTCGAGTTTGAAAAGTTCTGCGATGCAATTTTTGCCATTTTTTTGGAAAGGTTGGTGAAAATGTTGGCGTTCCGTGCGCCTGTCAGAGCGGATATATCTACATGTGTTAGTTGTCGTCGTCGTTTGAGGGAACGAGGGATTTTTGACGTTAACCTTTTATACGAGTGACTTTGCGGCTAAATTTTGGAAAAATGCGTGACGTTCGTCTTTTCCCCGCACGATAGGAGGGGTACAGCGCTGTATCGCATACGTATCTGCATCGTCTAGAGCAGCGGTCGGCAACTGGCGGACGCGGAAGGTAAAATACTGGACCACCAAAAATTTTTTGAAAGTATAAATTACTCAAATAAATTATTTAAAAAATATTTTTTTACGTTTGAGTGCCACACTTATTTTTTCTAGTATTTTACAATTATGTGACTGATTTGAGTTCTTAGTGGTTAGTAAGCAGATTAAATTTGAGTGCAAATTAAAATAAAAAATTAGTAAGAAATATGATTTTCTTTTCTGGACCTAATATTACTTGCCGACCCCTGGTCTATCTACGCCGTTTTAACGGCAATCAGGACTTCTCCGTTGTTGTTGCGGGAGAATTTTCGAAAGGTAGGTTGAAACTCTGCGTGGTCGAAGTGTTGCAGAGCACGGTCGCATACATGGC
This sequence comes from Anoplophora glabripennis, assembly GCF_000390285.2. Classification (NCBI taxonomy): domain Eukaryota; kingdom Metazoa; phylum Arthropoda; class Insecta; order Coleoptera; family Cerambycidae; genus Anoplophora; species Anoplophora glabripennis. The sequence goes on along the minus strand of NW_019416899.1, from coordinate 72,651 downwards.
AGTACGATTCTGGCGACAATCACAACGTTTGCGGAACTTGGCGGGAAATATTGGAAAGATCGGTGAAAATTGTAGCGGCGTAGTAAGTCCTCTGTTATAGTTTGTTTATGACTAGGTGCTATTTGGCGGGAGCTGTGTCTTACGTGATGCGTATTCAACGTATGAATGGGATCTTTAGAAACATCGGTGAAAACTTAAGTGAAGAAATGCACCTTGCGGGGTTGGATTCATATTATTCTGGCGGGAACTGCGCCTTGGAGGCTCCTCTTGAATGATTTTTATAGACATTTGAAACATGGGTATATTTTGGATCGCCCTGCGTACAACGACATAATAAACAGTTAGTTGCATATGAAAGTATATATGATTACTAAAACATGCGAATACGTTTACCATGACTGCATAAAAAATTTATTGAAATAAAATATAACACGAAGGCGGACTGTAATTTTTCATTATTTTATTTTTATATAGTAAATGATAGACAAAATTTCAACGTTTAGTTTTATTTTTAAGCGTGGGAAGCGCTCTAACGCATATAGTCTTTCCGAAGTCAGTTGAACATGTATAAAAACACCTAGCAATAAAATTTAATTAGTGCCATAGGCGTCCCTAAAAAAAGTTTTCTGCTAAAAGTAAAAAATAATAATAATTTTTTATATAAAGTGTAGAAAATTTCTATTATATGTTCATTTGACCAACAACATATTTTAATTATTTATGTCCTCAAACAATTTTATTATATTGATGGTAAATTTCGTTTTGTTCCATTTCAAAAGGTCTCCAAAATGCCATGTTGTAATAATATTAGCAAACCAAATATTCCTCTTAATTCTCCCTTTCGCAATGGGGTCATTACCTTATATTCCAAAAATTGAATTTGCTATTATTTTTCAGTAATAAAAGTTTATATATTTACTTTCATTAACNACTTTATTCGAGGAATACCCTTTTATAAACTGTACTTAGACCATAAAACTTAGAAATAGTTATTTATGAATTAAGCCGGCTATGTTATTCCCAAGTTTTATGATGGCAAGCTTGGGTTCGGGGAGACTTAAGGGTCACTCAACGTAGCCGCGGTCAGAAGATAGAAAGCATTTACCTTATAATTACTTTATAAGGGAATCCCTAGGAAATAACGAATTTGATTGGTTCATTTAAGAATAATTTTGACCTGACGATAAAAGAGAAGTACAGAGAGAGGTACGGAGGGGAGTTCTACTTGAGCATTGAAGACGTGAGTACATTGCTATTCTGTTGACCGTGGATTCGTTATCGAGCCTCTGGCTGTTGTCATGAAACACCTCGAGTACTTTATTTGTAATGTTGTATTTTATATCATTTCGTTTACGGTATTACTTATTATTTCGTGAAGATCCGACATCAGAAGTGGGATCTGGATCGTCTACGGGATTTTATCTGATCAATTCAGATTTTTTTGCTAGATACGCCAGTGAACGGCGAATAGATATTTGCACAGTGGCAGCTTCAACAGGATCATTGATCCACCGTGGTGAGTCGTTTTCATTTTGTTTTGATTTAGGTGCAAAATGCTCACTAATTAAAAGGAGCATTGCAGCTCGATTTGTGAGAAAAGAGAAAATAAATTAATAATTTTAAAAGGGCATTGTAAATGTTAACGTCAATTGTACTTTACAAATTTCGACAAGTGTAACGACATATGGTCATACATTGTTTTTTTGTTTGATTGATTGATTGTTTTTCATGTTATCTTAGACGAGTATTTAAGATGTCACATAATAATTGGTCGTGAAATTAGTTTTAAATAGCGTCAGATAATTTTAGCGTTTTAAAGAAATTAAGACGATAAATGCATGAAGTAAACTCGAAACTCATAGTAAAGTTTGATTTAAACAATGTCGATAGTAAGGAACGACTTATTTTTATTTTTAAAAAGAATTTACCGATTCATTTATTTAAAGGTTCCAAGTACAGAGGGCTTCCCGATACGATGCGATGCCGATATTTTTGTGAATTGTCCTGTCGATGTTGGTTTCAGTACGATGTCGATACGGTGTTCAATGTTTGTTGATGTAAAATGGTTGAAATTTGTTTTTTTTGCTAGAAAGGTTGCACTGAATTTGAATTTTTTACGTGAAAAATATTAAAGTACACGTGTTAATACTGAAAAGCTTGAAATCCGATTAATTGATCCTAACGTGATCGTACAAAGGACCGTACAGTTTAAGTACCAAAGAAAGACATGCAGTATTAGATAGAATTGACGAATTGTTAAACGCAAATGTTACATGTACTAGTTGTTCTCCTTTTGTAAGTCCTATCTTACCCGATAAGAAAGCAAAAAAAAGATTCTGATCGTTTGTGTGTCCATTTTCGTGGGTTAAACGATAATATTATTGATGATAAATTTCTGTTACCTTTGCCGACCAGATTGCGGGACTTAGTAACGCCAAATATTTTATGTGTTTGGATATGTTGAGCAGATTTCGCCAAATCTCAGTTCACAATGATATAAGGCAGTGTTTTTCAGTTTTTTTTCATGTATGGAAAAAAAATATTTCACGACCCACACATTGAAAAACACTGATATAACGAAAAAAAAAATGACTAAGGAGTATGTAATTAAGTGTTCTAATAGGTGCTTTCACTAAATATGTCCTACTATATCACATCCGTAAAATTAATTCAGTTAGTAGCATTAAGGCTCTAACATACGCTATATCTTTATTTGGTGCACCTGTTCGCATAATAGCGGATCAGAGTAGATGTTTTACGGGCAAATACTTTCAGGAGTATTGTGATTTTCAAAATTAAAAGTTATATTTGATCACTGCAGGATTCAGTAGGGCTAACGATTAAGTAAGAGTGATGAGCACTCTTAAAAATACGTTTACGGCTGTGTAGATGAACGAAATTTCGTGGCAAACAGCCATAGAGGAAATACAGCTCGTGATGAATTGCACTACCAATCGAGTCACCAAAGCTAGTCCTTTTATTAATAGGTAAAGTAGCCAGGCTTTTTGGTTTAATGGTAGATGATGATAACAAAGAAATCAATATCTTTGATGTACGGCAAAACGCGATTGATCATAATGAAAATATTGCTAAATACGATAAGTCTAGATGTGATTAGAACAAAGCGAAAGTTGTTAGATTTAAAGTAGATTTTGTTTTGATTAAAAATAAAGAAAGAAATCAAACAAAACTTGATCCAAAGTTCAGAGGTCCATTTATGGTGGCTGGAGTTCTCGACGGTGATAAATGTATTTTGAAATCAGTAATCGATCATATAAGTATAGTAGTGATAACTTAAGGATAATGCGTTAAAGTCATATTCCCAGAGAGTTAGATGTACCTGATGATTTAGATAATGTTGATATTAATGTTAATGAGACAGAGTATCTTAATGTGAACTCTGGGTTAAAGTTAGAAACCACCATGGGAGATACTCAGCACTAATGGTAGTTTGGAGGTCGCACCACTTGCATCAATCTGTAGTCGTAACTGCAAATCTGGAGTGATTTGCTCAGGGGGCGATGGGCAGCTGGTGAGGTGGCGGGGGCCTGAAGTAAGTCGCACTACATGTGTTATACTGTGGCAGTTGACAATGTGGCGAGGACTTTGTGTGGACGTGTACATAGTTGTGAGAACTATGGTGGTACACGGTTTTGCTGTATGTTGCATACAGTTGCAGACCATTGGGGTGCTGGGAATTATACCTATGGTGAATGAAATTTGCTTGTAATAAAATAATTAATGAGAATGATTATGTGCTTAGTGATGGAATCAGACGGGATGATAACTAATGGGAATTTTTGACGGTATCCTTAAGAATATACTGTAACATTTTAGTCGAGATAATATTGTCAGATCTCTGGTCACTATACAGGACTTCTGAGCCAAATTAAATGTAAACAAATTGTCGATTTATATGATATGAAAATAACTGTTTATAGAAGCACCCGAGGACGTGTGATTGTCAGAATGGCCGTGTCGGAGATGTCCTTCTCACGGGCCGAGTCCTTCAGACTTTGGAAATTCCAGAATACTTTATTCCGGGAATACCCTTTTTATAAATTGTATCTAGACCATAAAACTTAGAAATAGTTATTTATGATTTAAGCCGGTTATGTTATTCCCAAGTTTTATGATGGCAAGCTTGGGTTCGGGGAGACTTAAGGGTCACTCAACGTAGCCGCGGTCAGAAGATAGAAAGCATTTACCTTATAATTACTTTATAAGGGAATCCCTAGGAAATAACGAATTTGATTGGTTCATTTAAGAATAATTTTGACCTGACGATAAAAGAGAAGTACAGAGAGAGGTACGGAGGGGAGTTCTACTTGAGCATTGAAGACGTGAGTACATTGCTATTCTGTTGACCGTGGATTCGTTATCGAGCCTCTGGCTGTTGTCATGAAACACCTCGAGTACTTTATTTGTAACGTTGTATTTTATATCATTTCGTTTACGGTATTACTTATTATTTCGTGAAGATGATTGACACGAGTAGTGATATTAACGCCCAAGTTAGCCCTACGACTCCGACATATATATATATATATATATGTATGTATATGCGCATATATGTGAAATAAGGAAATGGGACTTATCAGGACCAACCACTAAGAAAGGAAGAAGAAAAAGAAGAAGAAG
>NW_019416899.1:21932-66141 GCF_000390285.2 Anoplophora glabripennis | reverse complement strand
TATATATATATTAGCAACATCCATCATCTCAAGCGGGATCAACATAGGGACCCTCTAAAACTCGTAGGCCATTATAAGTGTTACTGTGTTTTTGTTTGGAATATTTTACACATTTTTGTTTATGATATTCCCCACGGTTTTTTAAGCTTTTGATAATTAGCTAAAGCTGTAAGAATAAGGTAGGTAAATTTTAAAAATGTTATAATGTAATAGTGAAATACATGAATTGAATTAGATGCAGAACAATATCATCGAAAAAACGAAGTGATATAATATGGAACCATGTTCATATCATAGTATTCATATTCTGAAACGATGTAAGACACAAGACGATTTTCTCTTGACTAGCTGAATCAAATGAATCATTCAAGTGAATGGATTCACTTGGGTGAATGAGACCGAAAGAATAAATTCAGTAGGATGAACTAAAATTCCCATCACTAAAACAAATTGGTTCACAGTGACTTTTAATTTTATAATTTATTTCAATGTTTGTATTGACTGAAAAATTGTTTTTAAAGAAAGTTATTGCATTATTGATATTTTTACTATACACAGAGCATAAGTAACTCCATCCTATCGTGCTACTTTCCAACTACGCCATTCACTCACCATGGCTACTACTAGCAGGACGTGACCTGCTAAAATTACCCAGGTACTTAATTTGTACGATCGTCGCCAACTGGGCGAAAACAAAATGTTTTAAATTTCCAGTGTTGCGAGAAACAACTACTCCGCGGGCTACATGCCCCGACTGGCATTGGATTATACCCGGAACACCTAGTACACCAGCTAGGACCTTTCATCAGTTTAACCGACCAGACATAGACTGGTTTCCGACTTATTGGTCCTTATCAGTGTGTCGTATGTCGAGACAACCGACGAACGAACTGGCTGCTTTAGTATCGTACACTCACGACAAGGAGATGTGTTTGAATTTCCAAACATCACATATCTAAATCAAAGGACGGTAGGCGCAAAAACGCGGCGTTAGTTAGCGCGTGTGCCCGCTGCCCTTCAACATAGTAGTTGTAGTTAGTCGTCTTCCGTCTTCATTGTGGCGTGTTGTTTCTTACATCTAGTCGTTGCCATCTTTAAACATCGAGATTAGGCCAGTGAATAATACAATCCACCCATATGATCTTTCCTACAAGATGTGTATAGACAGAGAGTAAGTAGCTCCATCTATCGTACTACTTCCCAACTACGCCATTCACCATGGCTACTACTAGTAGGAAGTGACCTGCTAAAATTTGCCAGACACTTATTTGCACGACCGTCGCCTACTGGGTGAAAACGAAATGTTTTAAATTTCCAGTATTGCAAGAAACAACTACTCATTTTTACTTTAACTGTATTTTTACTGTATGTAAGTGAATTGACAAAATTTTAATAATGATCTTTTATCGTTTTTTGGCGATTTTGAATATAGTCTCATGTTTTATGTCTTGAGAATGGAAACATTTATGAAAGCTTGTTAGCAACACAGTTTTTTAAATATATTAGCTATTAGCACTATTGACAGCATTCTAAATATTTCACCGGTTTTTCTATATATATAAATGTCGAACCCATCAGGCACAGATCGGACTGGAATAGATATTGCAAACAATTGATGGGTCTTGCATTAAACAACTATTATGCAGGCTATCTGGCTATACCAGCATTACATTATACTTACAATACCGTAAACAGCAGTTCCAAGTCATTTTCTACCAATATGCTGCCATATAGAAGAGCATACCTACTGAGTAACTCAGAGGTTTATGCTTGTTTTTTGTCAGTTTATAATATTTTCCTTAAATCTTACTGCATTATAACATAACCATAAACATTTTTAAGGTATTTGAATAAAAAGTAACATTTTTAAAATAGGATAGCAAAATACCCAAAAACTGGCGTAATAGTACATTGTGTAACGAGTGAGGAAAAGTTGCCAATAGCGCCACGCGCGCGTAGGGGGCACGGAAAGTGCCAGATAGTACAACGGCGTGATGTTATTTTCAGCGAGCGCGCGTGAAAATTTTATTGAATAAATGTTATATTTTGTTTTTCTAAGTTTATCTTTTTAATGAAAACCCTCTGCAGCTTGACCAAATTCATCTTGTCAAATGCGCGTCACGAGACCGATATCGGAGCTCATTCTCTCTCTGAGCATCGAACGGTGAACATTGGTGTGCACAACATTGCACAGAAGGGTATCTGCCCTACCATTATGTCATCTGTTTTTGTCACACATAATACAGACTCTCTTCTTGATTTCGCTGATAAGATGAGTTTGGTCAATCTGCTTCATCTAAGGCTACTACCGATTTTTTTTGATTTGTAACATAAATAAATCTTGCTTTTGAATAATAGTTTTTAAGTTTCTATTTTTATTAGAAACAAGATACATACACTTATGATATTCCATGTTTCCGATGCGTTGGAAGGATTTAGGGGCTCTAATTCAAACGTAAAAGAACAGTATAAAGCATTCTCCTCCAATAACATGCATCGATCAAAATTGTCCTGATGAAATACCAAAGGCATAGAAGCATATTGTTTATCTGAAACAAATAATTTCCTATTACCTACTGTAAATTATATACGTATGCACATTTACATATTTCGTACACAGAGTTGTACTAAAAGGAAGGCGATAGGCTGTAGGGGGAAATCAGTAGCACCAGAATAGTGAACCTCGGAGTTATATTTAAGGGTATAAAATATTAGTTTTTGTTGTTTGCTGTTGACAAGCATGTTTGATTAATATAGATTTTGCAATCAAAAACAACTAAAAAAAAATTCTTCATATCTTGAAAATAACAGCGATAAACACAGTTTTATTGTAAATTTATCTCTTTCATATATACACTTCTAGTGTATGAGATACGATATTGTCGTAATAATAATAATAATAATAATAATAATAATAATAATAATAATAATAATGATAATGATAATGATAATGATAATGATAATGATAATGATAATGATAATGATAATGTTAATGATAATGATAATAATAATAATAATAATACTAGTGGTAGTGGTAGTGGTAGTGGTAGTAGTCGTGGTCGTGGTCGTAGTGGTCGTGGTCGTGGTGGTCGTGGTCGTGGTGGTCGTGGTCGTGGTCGTGGTGGTCGTGGTCGTGGTGGTCGTGGTGGTGGTGGTTGTGGTGGTGGTGGTGGTGGTGGTAGTGGTAGTGGTAGTGGTCGTGGTAGTGGTAGTGGTAGGTAGTGGTAGTGGTAGTGGTAGGGGTAGGGGTAGCGGTAGCGGTAGCGGTAGTAGTAGTAGCGGTAGCGGTAGCGGTAGTAGTAGTAGTAGTAGTGGTGTAGTCGTCGGCGTCGTCGTCGGCGTCGTCTTTATTACACAATATATGAATTTGTACAAAAGAAAAATTAAATCAAATTTATAATATAATTTTTGATGACTCTTTGTGTGTTTATATAATTCATTAGAAATTTAGCCAATAGCAATTACAAATTTTACGTAGTTACTATGTATTGATAAGCGATTATACTCTTGGCGACGTGGTATAACCGTTTTGGTGTTTCGCCTCCTTCAACAATGTGAACTATGTCATGGTAACGATAGTTTTAACATTTGTCAATAAACGTCAAAAAAAAAATGGAACGCTTCGGTTCAAGCTCTGAATTATATAATCGTATAGAATACCACTCGAGCAAACGAAAATATTCGATTATACTAACCTCCTCACTCGACGTATATCCTTAAAACACCACTCCAGCTACGCTGTCGTGGTGTTTCGCAGAATACGTCTCGTGACTCGGAAGTATAATCGAATATTTTCTATGCTCTTGTGATATTATAACTGAATACGTCTCGTGACTCGGAAGTATAATCGAATATTTTCTATGCTCTTGTGATAGTATAACTGATTATAGATTATAATAAATACGAACAAAAATAGTATGATAAACCATAAAAAAGAGCACGAAACTTAAAAAACTGGACAGAGGGACAGATGTAATTAATTAAAAGACACATATTATACTATATATATACAGGCCTATAAATTTCTTTGTGATACGAGGAGCTGCTTCATCTGTCTACGGAACGACAAAATACTTTATGCACCTTTTTTATTCTTAGGGATTTTGTAAAATAACTTCACAGCGTTATACGAAACAGAATCCGAAACTGAGCAGATTTGTGTTTTGGAACCAAGTACAAATGTTATACAGATAAACAGGGAATTTAAGTGTTTCAGTTTTATAAACTATGCAAGACAAATGTAGTGTATACCTTTCTTTTAAATGGCTATCAAAAATTCACTCATGTTTCCAATCGTTCCCTGCAGAGCCAATCGTAGCTAGAGCCAAGGACGACGTTCTGAAGGACTCAGGGCACGGTGATGCAGAGGGCGCAGCGCGAAATTGAAAATATCACCTCACTTTCCAAAATTCTTGTCGACGCGCCCAAAACCGCTCCAAGCAACTGCCAAACCATTCCAATCGCAGTAGCTGACACGGAGGACGATGCTCTTGATAGAGAAACCCAGAACGAATGCAAAGTTTCATCTAACTTTCCAAAATTCCCGTCGTTATGCCGAAAACTTCTCCAAACAGCCTAAAATCATCCCGCCCATCGAATTTCGGGGTTCGAACGGAAATCCAACAACAATAATCAATACTTAAAAGCGAGAACAAGAAGATACCTAGTTCCAGAGATTCAGAAACGGACAGGAAGATCCGAGAGGTGGAAATGGTGCCGCACTAAACGGACAACGCAACAGAGCTACCAGCTTGTGAACGAACGTCAAAACAATCCATCGGCAGTTCAGTAACCAGCATTCGGAACCTGGCCAGTTCGTAAACACGATCCAAATTTTGCAATGCTATACCTACATGTCCTCATTTATTGTTATTTTAAGCCAAAATAATCAATAAATCAAATACATCTTCAAATATTTCCCGAGCTATATTCTCTCTAAAAACAGCCACAAAAACTCAAAACTCACATGACTTCTCAAGCTACCCGCCTGGGCCCGTCCCACCTGTGACAAAGACTCTCAAAGGGTACCCAGTTCTTAAGCTGCCATATATAACAGCTACAAAGCTGCCATACATTGTCCATCCTACAAGGCGCAATGCAAAAAGCTCCCCAAGCTTATAAGCACTCTAGGGAGGCCTCATACAGTAAGCTAATTTAGTACCAGGCCCACACAAAAACGACAGTGATAAAGACACTCGAGTCGCAGTGCTGCTAGTAAATTCAGTACAAAACGTCGCCGTACTGGCACCGCGAGGAACGTCAGTATCGGAAAATTCAGTTTTGTCAATTCTGACATTTCTACCACGGTAACAGTTTATTTCAGAATATCCTTAAGTAATCTCGTCTTAAATTTTGTTGCATTTGACCTAATAAAAGTTGAGGGCGATATAGATGAGAGAACGGTGCGACGCGGCACCAGAAAGGCTTCCCACGGCGTAAAGGGACGTCACCGGGTCGCGGGAGCGGTTCGTATGCGAAAAGAAAAGCTCCAACTCCGCTTCGGACAAAACGCGGGAGCCGGCTTTATCGATAAAGAAAAATATGACGGCATGAAAATAACGTGAATGTGTGATGTGGTGACAGATTACCCGGTCCGATAGTGTTACCTGCACGTGGTGCTTATTTAGAGTTTTTAACAAACGCCTTACCGGATTTGTTGGAAGACGTCCCTTCCGTGCCCAAATGTTCTTCATGCATAATGGTGACACTCCCTGAAATGGCCCTGTACGTTGGCCAGCACGAAGTCCGGATATGAACCCTCTGGACTTTCTTATTTGGGCGTGTATGAAACAAAATATGTACCGAACGTATATTGTTAATGCAGCAGATCTTCAACAACGTATTTTTGCTGCAGCTAATGAAATGCGACAAATGCCGGAAGTATTTGCACGTATGCGGACTAATTTCAGAAAATTTAAAGCTTCAAAACCGCCATCAGCGCTTTCGCGCTGTATCGGGGGGGACAACTTCGATATCAAAAGTACAGCTGGCTGCCGCACCAGGGACGACTTTAAATTTGTTTAAACCTTCAGTTTAAAACGTAATGCTTTAGATTTCGACCATCAGTTGCTTAAATTACTACATAATACCATACTTTCTCAGATCAATTTTTATGTACCCAGATGGAATTTTCGCCACGCCATAACATTTAAATGTCCCACCGTTTACATTAACATTACTTAAATCACCGATATATGTGATGATATGCGATTTTAATAATATCTTTAATTACTGTGATATAAATGTTTGTAGTTTATCAACTTTGTTGGATACCGCTAAACAGTATTTTGTTGTTACAGCAGTTTAGTTTTGTGTTGATAGTCACAATTTGAAATGTTCTTCATACTTTATGAGATTAGGGAAATATAGGAAGCGATAAACTAATACTTATAAATATTTGCCCATATTTTTACATGATTTACGTTTATTTTTCTGTACATAAAAATTTTCAACTAAACAAAATCTATTTAAATAGGTTCACAACCAGTGTTACTGCCTTTAATTCTTACAAAGTGTGAAGAGTTGCATATACAGTGGTGACCATATTTAATTAATTAATTAATTTTCTTGTGCCTCTATCGCTAACTGGCAATTGAACGTTACAAGTGATTATAAAAAAGTGTTTTACAAATATATGCGAAACCCTTTCCGAGACCTCAGGGTCGGCCACACCTTTTATAATTTTTTAGTTCGCTGATTTCCCTCGAATTTTTTTTCGTAGTTAAGTTCTCTATGTAGACTTGGAAATTAACTTTCAAAAAACGATAATAAAAGTAATTATAATAAAATGTTTGTTTAATTTATAATACAATGTAGTACTTGTTCACATATTTCCACATAAATAAACAAAGGGAATCGCAGAAACCGCAATATTTTGCAGCTTTTTTGCGATAAAATTATAGTTCCTCCTCCTTCTCTCCATTTCCCATCACATGCAATACTTTAACAAAAAAAATATCTATATCTGCGTCTTATTAATCTATGGTATAAGTAAGTATATTAACTCTATATGTATATTAAGAAATTATCACATTTCAACCTACTAATTCTTTAAAAAACAATCAGTCGGTGGTAAGTATCCAGTGCTTTACATCTTTTTTAAATCTGTGAAGTTTAATCTCCTTTTTTAGGTTTTCTGGGAGTACATTATGTAATTGGGAGCCAAAATCTGATAACATTTCTGTCCAATGGTTTTGTGACATCTGGATCTTTCTTTCTTGTTGAGTAAGTATGAGTAGGTAATTTTCTTGAACTTAATTTTATTTGTTTTTATAGCCATTAAAATCTTTAAGCAATAACATTGTCATATATCATTTACTTTACCAATTCTATAAATACGGTCACTAGGGCACATCAATGTTTCATTATAAATTATTTTCAATATCCATTTTTGGATTACTTCTATACCTTTCATGTAACAGTCACTTGCCCTACCATATCTCAATATACCATATGTCAGATGAGGTTCAACTAAAGCCATATACAATATCATTAAGTGTGCTTTATCTAAGAAATGTAAAATCGCGAGATCAATGGTCCTAATATTTAACAGATTCGGCTTCCGATGTAATAATCTCGTCATCAATATAATTATGGTTCCATTATTTGGTAAGTTTTTGCTATAAGAAGTAAATGGTAGGTGGTAATACACTGTTTTTTCTTCAGTGCTTAATGTTAGCTAACTATTACTGTTAAATTTTAACCAGTTGTTTAAACATTCAAAATCTTGCGCATTCTTCTTTAAATTATCCCATGTACTGTTTATAGTCTAGTATATAGCAATATCATCTGCAAAACCAATTATTTACCGGTTTTCTTCAGAACTACATAACAAACTGTTCAAATAGATTATAAAAAGTATAGGTCCTATAGGTCCTTGAGGGATACCATAAGATACTTTTCTTATTTCACTTTCTGTACCTTCAATATTGACATATTGTGTTCTTTGACAACAATTTCCCCTAAACCAATATAATTGTCAATTATTTAATAATTTACTGTGGACACACGGTGTCAAATCCTTTTGACAAATCTAAAAAGATACATAAACTCGGTGTTTTATTATCAATTGACTCATTTATACCTGAAACTATTAACTGTAAAGGATCTTCTGTAGATTTAGATTTTCTAAAAACAACTTGATTTTCTGAAAGAATAGAAAACTTTTTTAAAAAATTGTTTATTCTGTACTTAATGACTTTTTCTATTATTTTTGAAATATTTGATACTTATTAGAGTAACTGGCCTGTAATTTTCAATGAGTAGTTTGTCGCCTTTTTTAAACAAAGGCTTTATTATACCTGTCTTTAAACACTGAGGAAAGCGCCCCTTATAGAAGCAATAATTTATTATGTGACATATGGCTCCACTATATTTCCTCAGCTACTTCCTTTAATGCATCAGCGCGTATTCCGTTGTACCCAGGGGACTTTTTATTTTTTAACTGTTTTATAGTTGCTTTTACTTCTTCTGGACTTGTTGGAAACAAATAAAAAAGTGTTCCCCATAAAGTTTGCAATTTTCCCGAAAATTTATTACTTCTTTTATTTGTCTTACATATTGTTCTCCTAATTCATTATGTTTGTTAAAAGCGTTTGTTATTTTATCTCCAATTTCAATTTTATTAATTTTTTTCTCAAGTCGAGATTTACCACACAGATTGTTTACATGCTGCCACAAGTGTTTTGGAGAGTTTTTATTACCATTGATTATTTTTTGTGAATATTCTTTTTTTGCTTGTCTATTAACCTACTAACAATATTCTTTGTTTGTGTCTATTCTTGTTTCAAGGACTGATTATTTGTTTGTGTAAAATTTTTATATAATCTTTTTTTATTTATTTTTTGTTAGAGGAACCTCAACTGTAGCTTTATACAATTTTGTAAACACTCAATAAAATTTTGTGTTTTCATATTTACCTACGTCATTTGAACAATGTATTTCTAACCAATCAGTTAAGGGGGGAATAAGGCAATAAAACCACCGTTTCTGGACGAAAATCCTCAGTTCAGATCCTGAACTCGAAGAGCTCCAGCTCCAGCCTGAGGACCACCCCGAGGACCTGCAACCGACCTAGAGACCGCCATCCGAACCGAAGGAGTTAGCCACCAGCAGCAGCGACCCGGAATAAGTAAGCAAATTGTATTTTCCTATTTTTACTTGTCCTGTATTGGCATAAGTCCTGCCGAGTTTTGAACTCTATTTGAACTAAGTGCTGGACGGTACGGCGGCGGCGTTGTCAGGCGGCGGGTTGACTGTGAATAACATCGCCCTCGTTTTGACGAACGTAGCTAGGGCACATTAACTGAAACCGCTGGTTGACTGTGAATAACATCGCCAGTGGAAGACGGTTAGGTGCTGGCCATACCGTGACGGATAGACCCAGGAAGTTGGGTGTGAATAACACCGCTTTCAGGAGACATCTGTCGTATACAGTACGTGGTGCGGCAACGACGTTGTCACGCGGCGGGTTGACTGTGAATAACATCGCCCTCGTTTTGACGAACGTAGTTGGGTACCTTGACTGAAACTGCTGGTTGACTGTGAATAACATCACCAGCGGAAGACGAACGTGCACTCGAATAGACTTTGCCTCCTGTCAACCAAACTATTCCTGTTCCTGATTGACGTTTGCTTATTTATGCCATTTGTGTATTGCTTGCTTCGCTTTCTCCTTGGCTGGTATTAACTCCGCATAATTTCCGTTACTTTGCTAGAAACCGCTGACGATATTTATTTGTAGAATTAGAGTAGCCCGTAATTTATTTTTCTTTGTTTCAATGCCATTTGGAATCGGCATATTTGTTGATTATTTACTGCTCTGATTTGCTAACTTTCTTTTCCTTTCTAGCACCGACCGCAACTAAAACCGAATAACTATTTTGGCGTACCATTTCTTAAAGTATTAGATTGTTTATTGTAAAAATAAACTAACCGCCTAATACTGCATTTGCCTACCGTACCGATTTTTGTGTCCTGACCACCGATATTTGACTATGTTTTAATTTGGTGTTTATTTACAGCGCCGGGAAACCGAATAGGTATTTTTAATCCCGTAATAAATAATTGCTCTAACCAATTTTATTTTATTCCCACCGTTTGTAAATTATTTTTACATTTCTGATTTTAGTTGTTTATAATAATTGTATTTAGAATCTAGTTTACTTTTGTTTGTTTCAATTTCCGTAGGCCTTATTAATATAAAATAAATCTAGTAAATATATTTCCAGTTGTCTTCATTCTTAACACCGATAAGATTGATAAATTCCGATTAGTAAAAAGTCGCACTATCTTTTTGTGACCTACACTGATAAGTCCGTCTATTTTAAAAGGAAAGTAACACTACACTCAGAGAACTACTTTGATTAAAAGTAAGAGAAATATAACCCACCCCTTGGTTTAAACTTTCTTCACTGTAGCTATCCCGAGTATTTACTCTAAACCGAGGGTAGGGTTCAAGTTGAAGTTTCCCCCACATAAAAGATAGTGAAACTGGCGCCCGAGGCAAACCGCACAAAAAGATTTAATCCGGAGTACGTTCCTGTAACGTCAATCACCACCGCCGGCTGCCAACCACCGCTGCCGATAAAATAGTGGTCGTCACAAAATTAGGCGTCCAAATAGGGACGTCAGTGACGTGAATAAAAATAGTAAATTAGAATTCGAGATTGTGAATTGTGAATTCCGTTTAGAGTTGGTAGTCTACCAGAGGGGCAGCCAAAAAGTAACGTCAGAACCGAACTGTCACCACCAAACTCAAAACCCAGTAAAGTACGTTACAGCTTCTTTTGAGAGACCTATGTAGTGTAATATTGCGGTTAATAAATCATAATTTAACGTATAAAAAGCGCGACTAAAATCCAACAACACCAGCACAGTACACTTTCCGTTATCTATGGACCTTACATCATCGATAATATGAATTAGAGCAGTCGTGCAACTATGACCTTTCCGAAATCCGGATTGAGTTTCAGGTAGTATTGAATTTGAGTCCAAATGTTCTTTTAATTGTACCTCCATAGCTTTTTCAAGAATTTTAGATAAAACTGGCAAAATACTAATTGGTCGCAAATCCCTATATCCAAGTGGATTTATTTTTTTTGGCAACGGTTTTACTACAGCAATTCTCCATAAGCCTGAGAAAGTATTATTATTTAAACAGTAATTAATAATATGAGTTATATAAGGAATAACATGAGGGCAACACAATTTTATCAACTTAGAACTTAATCGGTTTTCTCCAATTGCATTTGTTTTTATGAGAGCAATTGTCTGGTAGACAAATAAATCGTTTATTTCATGAAATTTAAAATCAGTATGTACCACTTTTGAATTTTTGTAAAATGATAACAATGGCTCTGGAGGTTCTTTCGAAGAACAAGAAGATATAAAATAGTCATTAATTTCATTAGGTTTTTTTAAATTCTCGGGTATTGGAACAGATTTATTAGAAATTACATTATAGGTTTTTAAAGTATTCCAAAGAGATTTATAATTTTTGTTTTTGAATTGACTTGTAAAATATGTTTTTTTCTCTCGCTTTATTGCAGAGTTAATATAGTTTCTCATATCTTTATAAAATTGAAGGTGAATATCCGACTGAGCTCTCTTATACCTAATTAAAGCTTTGTCTCGTAATTTTATCATTTCCCTAATTGTACTTGTTAACCAGGGGACCTTACATTTAGTTACTCGTGATGTTACTAAGGGCATATGTCTATCAAATAAGGCAGTAAGTGAGTTAATCAAAAATAAGATTTTTTCATCAGCTCCCTCCTGATAAAAAATTGTAAAAAATAGAATATTAAATAAATCGGCTCTAAAATTTTCTTCATTGAAATATTTAAAAGATCTGTAGGTGACAGTTTTGGGTCTCTGCTTTTCCACACTTACTTTTATTTTACAGCTATATCGTGGTCAGCTATAATACCCGTTACACCAATGACACCACTCTCAATTACCCAGTCAGGCAGTAGTGGCAGTAACTCTTGTAGGAGTGTCGATAACCTGCATTATATCAAAACATTGAAGAACTGATACCATTTTTTCAACCATGACATTATTAATATTCAAAAAATCTATATTAAAATCCCCATCGCACACGATTCCATCGACAGTAGGATATATTGAACTTAAAATATTCTCAAACTCATTAATAAAGGCATTTACGTTTGTGTGAGGAAGCCTGTATATTACACCAATGGCAATAGTATTAGTTTTAATTTTTATATTCAGCCAAATTTGCTCTGATATTATTCCATGATTATTAGTTAATTCACAGCGTATTTTATTAGAAATGTAAATGCATACGCCTCCCCCCCATGCTCCACGATCCCTCCTATATAAATTATACCCTCCAAAAGATACCGCATCATCTGTAACATTTTCATTTAGCCAAGTTTCACACACAAATAAAATATCAAAATTATGTTGAAGATATATGGTCTTTACATTATGTAAATGTGCCAAAAGAGATCGTGCATTAAGACATCCTATATATAAATAGTCACACATTTTTATTTGAATTAGCAAAGAAAGGTTAAAAAAGAAACTGAGCCAAAATTAATATCGTATACTAAAGAAATAGATTATAAGAAAAAGAAATAGAAAAAACAAGAAAACTTGGGTACACATGAACTGCACCCATTGTATACTACCATTTTAACACTATAATGAAATAATTTTAAATTAACATCAAGTGATATTCATACTTACACACATTCCTTGAAAGAGAAAGGATATAAAATATTAAGTAGGTATAGATACATATAATAGGTAATTCACAGGAAAATTAAATCTTCAAGAATTATGAAACCTAATAGTTACAAACTATTAAAGTCCTCCATTGTAGCAATTTTATGGACAATTCCATTACCAAAATACTTAAAATATGTTGCACCGAAATTGGTTCAGACTTTCCCACTCATACCAACTTTGTCTAGTGCTAACTTGAAAAAAATCATTTGCATTGACGTCAGGTCTTCTCTAACTACAATTTTAGTTCCCTTAAGCAATTTTCTGTTAGATAAAATCAAATTCTTAACATGTCCACTATAGCATTTCACTAATAATGGCCTATATTGGCGTTTCCAAGTCGGAAGCAGCTCTCAAAAGCTGTTTCTTCTATGTTTAGTCTCATCTGCGTGTTAAAAACATCAAGCACAGTAGCCAAGCAATTTTCATTATCATTTTCTTTAAGACCATACACTAAAATATTGTTTTTAAGAATAAACTTTTCATATTTTTCATGGTTGTCCTTCACGGATTTAATAATAGCATCCTGATTGCGAACTGTCATTTCTAATTCATTCACTTTATTTCTCAAGAAATCAAGTTCTTTATTAATCACTGATGCTTGTGGTGATCGATTCACTTAGCTGAGTGATGAATGATTCTGATGTACATAGTTTACTCACAGCCAATTTGACTACCTGGTGCAGTTGATCCCCATCCTCAACCTTCTTTTGTTGTCTTGTTTAAAGCAGGTTTTAAAAGTTCTTGGAAAGACGCTTCTTAAAAAAAAACAGATCGATTGATCAATTAGTTACGTAGTTATAGCAGATTCAATTTCGAGCAGGCCGGAGCGGCCGCGCTTCTGCTTTCCCCACCACTACCACCCGTACGATTTTATTGAATTTCTCGCTTGCATAAATAACTTTAAACACGTTTTAAAGTAGGTTGTCAATGAAGAAAAGTATTGTAATCTTAGACCTGGTAAGTACTCGGAATACCAAAGGTATTTTTCGAAAAATTAGCCCGGATGTCCCAGTACATTTAGTGTAAATGACGGTTAAAACTACGTAACTAATTGATCAATCGATCTGTTTTTTTTTAAAGAAGCGTCTTTCCAAGAACTTTTAAAACCTGCTTTAAAAAATTTGATTTGATTGAATATTCACAAAGTTCTAATTGTTTATAAGTACAAAAATTCGACCAATGTTTAAACAAGCGCCAGAGCTCTCCTAATTGACGGATTCGAATTTTTCAAAAAAAGTTTGAAAGCTTGAGAGCCCTTCTATATGTGATTAAATTTTCAAGTATCTAAGGGCCTTGGTTTTTGCTGTGCAAAATTTTGAAAATTTGCAAATTTTTTTTCAAAATCTGGATTGCAAAATTATTATGCAATATCTATCGAACCGATTTTGCTGAAATTTGGTGTGATAATTCTACATAACATGAAGTTTTTTTGAGTCAAGTATAAAGGTACTATACCCAATATAAATACCCAAAAAAAATTCCCTAAAAAGTATTGTTTTTTAACCACATTTTTGCGATTTTTTCGATTTTTACCATAATAATCATGAATCATTCGACTTGTAACTAGACATGTTTTGTAAAAAATTTATTTGCAAACATTTTTTTCCTCTTCCATTTTCGCCTAAAATCAACTCTTGAAAAGATACATAATTAAATAGGAAGAAAAATATGGCATTTTTCGAATTTTCTTAACATATTGTGCCGCCAAAAGTTAAGCCCACGTTTTTTTTATGCGCATAGAAAAATTTTCATTTCTAGTGATATTTGAAAGCCAAAAAACCAAAAATCTCCGTGGATATACGATTCACCCAAACCAAAACAGACGCCGCCTAGTCTATATACCTACGGAGCAGCACCCTCTACGACCAACAGGAACCAAGATAAGATTTTTTTAAATCGTAGCGCAATTGTTTATAAACTTTAAGACTTGAATTTTTCGCAAAATAGAGTTTAAGACGTAAACTACGATTTCCCGTGAATTGCATTGAAAAATGTGGAAAATTAACGACTCACGAGCCCTTTAAAGAGAAGGTACTTGCTAAGTAAACTGTCCGGCGTGGTGATGGGGGAAGTTCAAATTGATGCGCGCTGTAAAATTTTGCAATATCTCGGCTTCTGTTCATCGTAGAAACTTTGTTTTTTTTTAAATGGGGTAGCTCGACGAAAAAATAACAATGGGCATATTTACGAATTCGTAGAATAGCCCTGAACCCCGGAAAAAAATGCATCTTTTATACTTAATTTTTCTTTAATTTGCAAAAATGTCACAAAAATTATTGTTAAACGAAATATTAATTAAAATTTCAATTTCGGAATTATTTTACTATTATTAAATAAATAAATGAAGTTTAGTTTAGGGCCGTCTAACTTTTTTATTTTAAGAGATAGAGAAAACTTATTTTTATAAAATTTCATGACAAAATTGATATCTTTCACCCGGTGCAAACAGATTTTGAAAATATCCTTTGTAATTTGCTGGGTCCTCTACGCGGACAAAAAAAATGTCATCGGAACAGGCTGTGGATTCAAAAAATGGCTTGATTTTTCCTCTTTCATGCGATGTACTAATGTCGCCTTTATCTTTTATATTTATTACATTTTTTCATTCATCAAAAATGTATATTAATGTAGAAATTGTTTTAAACAGGCCAACTACAAAAAATTTAATGAATATAATATATAACTTCATTTAAGCTAAGAATCTGCAATACCCGGCACTCAGCAGTTTACCATCATAAGTAAGATCCTATGAATTTGGTATCAAGAATTCTAACCCAAAAGTTTATTGAAAACCTCTGTTGAAATGCAGTTTCTCCGTGCCAATGTAAATTACGATTAGTCCATTTGAAGTAAATCATCCTATTAAAAAATCCATTGTTACAAACATTAGACACATCTGACCAGAGAATTCTTCTGCATATAAAAGAATCTTCCTTCTTTCTTTCTTGTCACCACCTACAGAACCCTAATCTCCTCGATTTATTTTCCTCCCTCAAGCTCAAGAGATGCACTTTTTTCACCTTATAATATTTGAAACCATTTTTTCTTATTATCCTTCTTGCACTATTCTTCTCTAAATTGTAGTCCACTTCAGTTTTACACTGTTTTGCTCATTTTCCCTATTTACATAATTTAAAATTCTGTTAACATTACCTATTTTATTAACAGCAGCTGATTTTATTAGCGAAGGTTTTCTACATTCCACAAGTGCTTGAACAGAATTGAAATTGCATTGATAGTATAATACAAACATATTACACTTCTTAATATGTGAAAATATCATTACATATTATTCAAAATTATAGTTTTCCAAATCATAGTTAACTGTAACAATTTTCAAACCAACAGTTATGTACAAACTATAACAATAAACAATTTGTTAAATAATGACATTACTGGGATAACACATTTGTTTTCATAGCGTACCTACTATATTTGGCGTAAGCTACTTTGTGCAAGAACAATGTTGAAGGCTTAGTTTTTTTTAAAGTAAAAAACCAATACATATTATAATAATATGAAAAGAAAATCTGTATTTCCCTTAAAAGAAGTACCTACATTATATTTATTAATTTTTTTGTAATTGCCACGTGTCTACAACAATTTCTACGTTAACACTAAAATGTTTAAATTTTTTATACCAAAATTGTAAAAAATGAAATAAATATAAAAGATACAGGCAACATGCAGTATATTGCATGAAAGAGGAAACAACAAGCAATTTTTTGTAGCCACAGCCTGCTTCGTGACATTTTTTTTTTGCCCGCGTAGAGGGTGTAGCAAATTACAAACAATATTTTAAAAATCTGTTTGCACCAGGTGAAAGATATCAATTTTGCCATGAAATTTTATTAAAATAAGTTTTCTCTATCTCATAAAATAAAAAAGTTAGACAAACCTAAACTTTCGGTGCTTTTCCGTTTTTTTATGATTACTCATAAAGTTGGCCATGGATCTCAAATTTGTTTTTACTAGCATAAAGGTCTCAAAAAATGCAACAAAAAAAATATAAAGATTTTTGACTTGCGTCGTATATTAAGTGAGATCCACAAGAGTGGCCCTCTTATAGTAGAAAGACTGTAGATATCCAGATAGCCGCAGAAGAAAAAAATTAGTTTTGAATAGGGAAAACCGTTTATTTTCTTTCAAAAATTTGAAGTACCTACGTAAAAATTCTGATAGTAAATGTTCAAAAGGATTATTTCACCCCAAGGTGACAGCGAGCGCAATACCCTAGGAGAATAATATTTAAAAAATAACTTTGGAAATTTGAATTCTTAAATTTATCATCCACTTTTAAAGGGCCTCTTAGAGGAGCTAGAATAAGAAAAATTCTCATGAAAATAACTACAACTATATTGGTTGTTGGTTCAACTAAAGTAAAAGTAATATTAGTTATAACTTTCTAGTTTTACGTTGTGCAGTTATTTTAATAAAATCAATATGTTCAATCAATAAATAATATAAATTATATCAATTATAAATTAACCTGTTTATTGATATCTGTGTTGATGTTTATTTCTCACCTGTAACTTTACCATTACATCTAGTACTAGTTATTAAACTTGCAACTAACAGCACTACAAACATTTCTTGTGTGCCCGTTAACAGTTTATCAAACTAAGTTTGCTCTTAATGTAAGACCACTTCAAAAACAACTAACGATTATAGGTGGAGTGTAAATGTACAAAATAAATACAAGTGGAAAAATGGGATACAAATTGTAATTTATTTAGGAAGGTATTATTACATAGCTTTATTAACAAATTTACTCTACAGGGGAACTTACTTATTGTTTTAAATTTTAATTGTAGATATATCCAAAAAACACATTAGTACTTACTGTAGTGTAAGGATACCTACTTTTTCCATAAAGATATTCATTTTGAAAATATTAAGATAATTTATTGTTTATATTTTTGTTCTCATAAGCTATATATGAATACCCATGTTACATAGTTCATATAGAAGCTTCTACATCTCTACAAATATGTTTGCAATATGCTTAGTTTTTGAGTGAAAAAAATTAATTATTGAAAAGTATTACATTTAACTCGAATTAATAAAAGTGGACCATTTTGAGACAATATAAAAATATTAACAAAAAATGAATAATTTCCCCACATGAAAAATAAAGAATATATTATTATTTAACATATACGTTTTTTGTTGACATTATAAAATATATATATAATGCGATATCATTGGCCTCCTTGGTGATTTCTGTCAACATGGGATAACTTTTTTGTTTGGTTGAAACACCTAAATTTTTTCAATTTTAACGCCACTTCCAAAAATGATTCACATATTCCTTAGAAATAAGATCGTTACATGTTTTGTGATAATAATTCTTTTCAAAAGATTGAAGTAAATTATTTTTTCATTTGCGATTGTAGATTTACACTTAGGGGACTAATCTCTACCACAAATAGGTTTGTTTCTGCAGCAGTCTCAAACTGTTTTCAAACTATCAGATATACTCGACCAATTAAGTTGTCTCGTACTTTCAGTGAGTAAAAAGTTTACGAATCAATTGCTCAAATATCTCTGATAATTTCACATCAGTCCTCAACTGCTGCAGAAACAGACCTAATATAAAACAAGACTATTAATTACTCTATGCCAACATAATGAATAAATCTGAGCATCGGTTCTGATTGCCGTCATAAAATTGATTTTTTGGCACTGATTATTAGTAGTGTTATCTTTGGTTTTAAATTTGTAACGTTATTCCTACTGTCAATTCGATATGTTACTTTTAGTTAAAAAAATAATAAAGCAAGAAATCTTTGGCACAAGCTGATTTTACAAACTAAATCTTAACTGTGATGTCACAAATCTGTATTCGAATACGGTTAGTTCTATTTTGATTAATTTTTAAGCAAAATATGGGTTCCGATAAAACATTTAAACTAAAAATAATTAAACTCGATATCAACTTTTTTTTATGAGTATTTTATTTATATATAACATTCGGCATACAATTTTACTTAGGGAAACGACACCGTTTTTTTTTTAAGAAAAAAATATTACTCTTATCTTTTTTGCTCATTTTAGCAGCCTGTTCGCAAAGATTAAATTAATTTCAGGGTCAGGGACTGCAAAGCTAGTGTTTACAGTACAACTGAAGTGTTTTTTAGTCCCTCAAATGATTATTCATTAAATTAATCTTTAACCATTAAGCATATAATAATAAGTCCTTTATTATACAAACTAGCTAGTGTTAGGTACCAAAGAAACGTTTTTGATTTACAGACTCAACGCATTCTGAAAACAATTTTTAAAGTGCACACCCAGTATAAGTACTAACTGCAATCTTTTGAATTGAATTAGCCTATTACTAATTGGAAAGAGTGATTCTAAATAATGCACTTTTTGTGTTCTTGCTTATCATACGTGTCACTTTCATAAACTTAAATTAACAAAGATATTAATTCCAATTGCGTAGATACTTTATAGTATGAAAAACCGTAGGTACTAAGTACAAAGGTAATCAAGTTAACATCAATTATTATTTAAGTACCTACAGTAATCAAAAAGTTTTAATAGTAAGTATATTATAAAAACATCATAACTAAAATTACAAAGGTAACTTTACTTTTTCTTTTGTTTGCTTTGAAATGATAAATTTGGAAACTAACTTTCGGCATCTTTAATTCGGATATGTGCATTTTTGGAATCCTTGAGATGGCTGCCATATTCTCCGTGGGAGTTAACAATGTTGCTAGTGAACATTCAAAGTTTTTTGAAAATTATAAGATGTTGTAATTATTAATTTATCAGAGGGTAGATGACACAATATAAAGATGGTTTAATAGACAAATATAATTCTGGAATTAGGTTAAAAAGAAAGTCAGGAAAGTTTAGTTGAAAGTTTTTTAAATTCCATATGAGTTCTTGATGAACGATTTTCACAACATTTCTGTTAAATTTTATTTTAAAAATATGTAGTGTAAGAAATATTGAAATAAAATCCGGAATTCCAATAATTTTATATTCACTTAATATTACAGCTTTAATAGCCCGACAATTATGCGATTGTTCGTAGTTAAATCTGCAGTCAGAGTGTTCCTTGTTTCTCCTCTCGGTGGTGGTCTAGGTCATGGTCTCCTATTTGTTTATATTAGTTGGCCCAGACAGCGCGGCGGCGAGATCGGGATATGCAAGAATCAGCATTTCTGTCACGGCCTTTCCTGACCCTCGAGGGTCCTCGCTCGACTACAGGTACCGAGACCATACCTAAACCAAAAGAAATAAACAAGTAAACTACGAATGACAGCTGGGATTAAAATTAAGATAAAGAAATAGGAAGCTGTGCATTTCTGAAATTTCGGCTGCTCCTACCTAATACATAATATTTACAATACAGTGTGCACACTGAGAGATTAGTTTAAATATATACAAAGAATAATATACGCATAAATCCATAATAAACTAAGCTATTTTTGGAGCTCCAAGTTCCATGTAAGACATCAGGTAGACCCCCAGTCCTCCCAACTCCAGAGCAGAAAATCCCCTGCTCTGTCCTCTGGAAGAAAAAGATTATTATACCAGGAGGTCTTCCCAGGGATGGGCGTTTACGCGTCGACTTTAATTGTCGACGTCTACGTGTAGAGTTCGCGTAGACTATGTAAACGACGTAGACTATGTAGACAATGTAGACAAAGCGGAGTTTGCGCTCTAATTTCAGTTTAATCTAACCTATATATTATAAAATTATTTTGAAAGGGTACCTACAGGGTCGGAAAGTCCCCATGGTTCATCGGCCGTTACGTGAGAGCAATAAAGAAAGTCATAGAAATCCGTTTGATAGAGAAAGGTGGCTATAATGAAGGCGTCTAATAGTCATCGCCCAATTCGCCCTTCCACAAATTAAGATCCACTTCTTATTACCGTGTATAATATAAATTAGTAGAAATATTTAATAAAACATTTTTCTATTAATTTCTGTAACTCTAACACCTTTAGAAAAAATAAAATTAACGTGTTCTAACTAAACTAACATATCTACACAAAGTTCTAAAAATTTAATCAGATATTCCAAATTGTTGCCGACTTTAAAAATTTTAAAATTTTCATTAAAGAATATATGCGACATATCTTTATTTAGAGATTTTATAGAAAAAAAAAATTTTGGTCAATCTGACCTGACCTAAAACTATCGAGGAGCATCAAGCGAGACACACGTTTTTTTTTTCTCGTGAATTCTCGGCAGATATTGTTTGATCTTTTGTACTCGGTTCATACATTTTTTTTATAGATGGTTGTGATAGGTAGGTACTTTTCCAAATTCCAAATTTTCAATTTTTCTTTTTTTGCAAGAATCACGAGTTACAGCCTTACGAAATTCTTTTTTTGAGGTACATACCAATCACACCTTTTTCTAGTTTTGGGAGTTTCTTAATTGTTGACATTGTCGACATTGTCTACATTGTCGACTCTTCCAAATTAAGTCTTCATCTAGGTCATTGTCTACGCGTAGACAATTGCATTGTCTACGTCGACATTGTCTACCCGCCCATCCCTGGGTCTTCCGAGATTCTTCTATCTCCTGTCTTCCTGACCCAGAGCAAATCGTTATGCCCTGTACCCTAAGCACTTATGTTCGGTCGCTGTCAGAACAATTTTATTCGCCCATGCTCAATGATAACGACCTAGAGCAAATCGTCATGCTCTAAGCCAGAACAAGGACCAGACTACGCCCCTACATGTGTACAACGTCCAGGCTACGCCCCTACATGTACACGGACCAGGCTACTCCCCTACATGTACGAGGACTAGGCTACGCCCCTACATATACACGGACCAGGCTACGCCCCAACATGTTCTGTACGCTTATGTGGTTCCTCCCCATAAGATATCCAAGGTTTCATATTTTCCATTCCAGTGATACCCTTATACGGAACACGAGACCTCATAACGATCGTTTTCCAGCACCTTGTTTATTCGAAAAGGCCCTCGCCATTTAGGCAGCAATTTACGACTTGTTTCAGTGTTTCGTATATCAGTAAGCAGTGGCGGCGCGTGAACATTGATTGAATGTGTTCTGCTTGGGATTGTTACATTTGTTGAATTGAATTCCGGGATATTAAGTGTCCGGAGAGCCTCTAAATGGCGCCGCAGGCGAAAAATTTTAAAATTGTCAAGGTCACGCGTTTTCCTGGCACTTCTGAATTTCATGGAACAATCCATTTATACAAAAATACAGATTTTCACAAGAACGATTTTTGAAATTGATACCGTTTTGAAATATCAATTCACGAATTACCTACTGACGGTATAAATAAATTGGAATAAACTATATAATATATATAATATATTTTATTAAATTATTGAATATTGTTTAAAAACAAAAAAATCGTTTGTGAAGTTTACCAACGTCGTAATAAATAATAATATAAGCTCCTAGATTTATTTTAGCGCGAGTACATTTGGATTCTTTAAATATTTTGTTGATATTTAATATGATTAAATACATAAAATTTTATGTGTTCTGCAGCTCTTATGGTAAAACCGCCACTGGCAGTAAACCTCAAGAGAACCAAATCTCCTATGTGATACGGTTTGCCAGGTATACGTTTTTCATCAAACCTGCGTTTTTGTTCCTTTTAGTGCTCACCGGCCAATTTAACCATTCGTTCACGTATCGCTTTCATCCAAAGGCTGTTCAGGATCATTATCTAAAACATTAGTGCTTGTAACTCGGAAACCCATAAGAGCCTCACTAGGTGAAACCCCAATGGCTTTATTTAGAGTGCCATTTAAACCTAACTGCAAATTTTGGACATTTTCATCCCATTCCCTATTGTCCCGTTTACCTCCCATGGCCGTTAATGAATCAGAAATAATGCTATTATACCTCTCAATTTGCCCGTTCCCGCTCGGGAGTGCTACCGCGTCAAGGTGATGGCGTATGCCATTTTTTTTCTATAAAGGAGGCAAAATGTTTCGATGTAAAAGCGCTTCCTTGATCACTAATAATCGGTGTGACCACCCCAGACGTTTTAAACATGTCTTTAAATGAAACTATAACATTTCGTGTCCGGGTATCTTTAACCGGGTATAGTAATATAAATTTTGTAAAAGCATCAATTATAATGAAGAGATATGCATTACCAGCTTTTGTTTTTACGAATGGGCCCAAATGGTCAATATGCACGGTGGTAAAGTATTTTGTATGTTAATACATTGTATAGAGACGGTTGCAAAGCAACAGGAAAACAAAAAAGTTGTTGAAAAATCAAATAAAAATGATGACATGTTTTTCTAAATTCTATTCATTTATTTGTGTAGTTATACCACATTCAGGAAATAAAGAAAATTATTCAAATCAGCACAAGAGTTTATACAGTCCGATCTATCGAATAACATTGGTCCATCTTCGCTTGATTTCTTGTTTCCTGATTTGAGCATACAAAAGGCAAATTGACAGGCGACGGGGAACACAGGTGACAGGCAACAAAAATACTACTATGAATAGTATCATTTATCTAGGAACACCGCTTCCCAAGTCATAGCCGAGCAAAGGTTGGAGCCACACACTGAGATACGATCTAACCCCACAACGGTGTACGTAGCAGCAGCAGCAGGCGAAGAAGTGAGGTCCTAAGTTCCTGAGTACCTTCCATTCCATTCCAATACAACTCTGAATAATTAAATTTTCTATTCTGTCTCGATTAGAACGGTCTAAAGTAAGCAATTAGTTATAATTTTGTATTCTTAACTGACAAGTTAGGTGCAAAACTGATTTACTGTCATATTGTCTTTCTATTAATCGTTTTGAATACAAAAGTGTAGAATTCACTTACAAATTCAAAACATCTTCAATTTTTTTGACAATTTTGACAGTTCAATACGATTACATACGATTTCATCCCTATTTCAAACCATTACTTGCTTTATTCAATTATTAGACAATTTAAACAAGCTATTATAAACGATTAACAATTTATTAACAATCTATTAAAATGGCAGCCGATTTAACGAAACTGATTAGGAAACGAGGCGCTGTGAAGCGATCTCTAACAAATTTTGAGCAATTTTCGAAATCAATTCAAGAGTTATCTGCGATTGATGTAACGGATGTGCCTGACAAAACAATTATTGAATTACAAGATCGTTGTGAAAAATTTTAAATATTATTTTCAGAGTATGATCAGGTTCAAAATGAAATAGATCGCGATGATTTTATATCTAAGTACCATTCTATATTAGCAGATGCTAAAATATTATCAAATCTATTTGTAAAGGCACTGTTTCACAAACAGTTAGTCAATATAATGAGTTAAAATTACCTGAAACTGAGCTTGACAAATTCGAGGGAAAATTTAATGGTTAATGTTCAAACATACGTTTGAGTCTCTAGTTATTTCAAATAAAACAATTAGTAATGTTCAACGGTTCCATTATTTGAGGTCATGTTTGGAGGGTGAGGCATTACAAGTAATTCGTTCATTAGAATTTATTCCTGACAATTTTGATAAAGCTTGGCAAATGCTGTGTTTACGTTTCAATAATAATAGACAATTAATTCATAATCATGTTAGGGCACTATTCGAGTTAGATTCTTTGACAAAAGAATCTCGATTTGGTTTAAGAAATTTGATGGACACTGTGTCCAGACATTTGCAAGATCTAGATACGTTAAAACTGCCTACACAATATTGGGACACATTAACTGTTTATTTAATATCCACTAAGTTTGATAAATTTACTTCCCGGGAATGGGATAAATATCGAATGAGTTTTGAATTTCCAAAATTATCTCATATAATGAAATTTGTAGATAATAAGGCAGAGTATTTGTCAAGTATCGAAGCCAAAACAATAAATTGTTACGTTAACTTTGGCGATGTAGTAACAATAAAGGTATGTCCGACCAATCTCAGTGGAGTCGGGGGTGGGTTATAAAGATATAAATATAAAAACAACAATTTATATATAGTGATAAGGGCGCCAAGTGATTTTCATAACCATACCTTTAAACATAATAAAATCACTAAACTGTATAGCCAAAGATTTTAACAGGAAAATAAATACATATATAGGGGTATCAAAATAAATTAATAAAAGTCTGAGTGTATTTGAACTATTGAGGTATATTAAAAAAAATAATGTATATATGTATATGAAGATGTATAGGGGACGGCAGTTAAAACAGACAAAGTATATAACAAGATCAAACGTAGGAATGTGTATACTATCTAAGAATATTAATCGAGAGCTCTCAAACAAACGAGCAATGGATAAAGGATTTATCAAAACTATCCAACTAATGCAGGCCTTTATCTCTTTGGTATTATTAAATGTCTTACACTAACATGCTAAATTTTAATTACACTAAAACAAATACATGAAACCTCTGTTCAATAATTACAAAAGAAAATTCCGATTTACCGATCACATGACTAAATTATTAATTTACTATTTAATGACAACTATCAACATGACAAAAAAAACCCAATAAGTAAGTAAGGGGTAGATGATCCCCAAAACAATTATAATACATGTGGTCATATATTCATACCAAATCGGACTAAAGTCGTTAACAACGGTGTAAAAAACTTCCCACTATGTGGTACTTAGCCTGGTTGAGATGATGTAACTCTTAGGTCTAAACTTCGCCTTCTCTCCGTAAATGTTTGGCTCTTTGGTATCTCGGGAGGCCAACCAATATAAAATCCGATCGGGAATATTTTGGATCACCTCGTATATATGGCTCCGGGCACAATTTGGAATTTGTGGGAATTTTCAATATATTTCGGTACACCGAGACCCCTACTAAAATGCCTAAAAGTGTATACAAAAAGATAATTTAGAAATGGGAGTTACCAGCAGATAATAAAACCAATTGTTAATTATTTAGAATTCACTTCTTGTGATCGAAGCCCCTAATCACCAAGAGACATTGTTCTCTCAATAATACTCATAAAATATAGCCAATATGTTTCTCAGACGATATTCCAATACATATATCAACCCCATTAATATCGTCTTAATCAAGGTACTAGTGAAATTGCCGTTATAAACGTAGAATATGCAAATTTTATTGTTCACTAGACCTCAGGCAAATACAAAGTTTTCTATCTGCCTGCGAGAGCTCGCGTACTCGCTATCTAAACCGACCGCTTTTTCCCTAGCGCAAAAAGTTTTCGCTATAAATTCTTTTTATTTGTTGTCGTGCCTCAATTAATAATAATGATAATGTTTAATTTTTAACCCCGAAATGATGTTATAGACCGGTAATTGGAAATTTAGATTATAAAAATGTAATAAAATAAAGGTGTAAAACAAATGTCTTTATTAGCATCAAACATTCAATGCAACTTTTGCAAGAAAAATCATATGATCTATAATTGTGAACAATTTTTAAAGATTGCAATTCCTGAAAGAATTCAACGGATAAAAGATTTAAAACTATGTAATAACTGTTTATGTTTTGGTCATAGATATAATGACTGCAAAGAAGGTAAATGCAAAAAATGCCATCAAAAACATAGTACTTTATTACATCTTGACAAACAGCACATACATCCACAAACATCATATCAAGTTTCAGAAGTTGCACTAACTAGTAACATCAACAATGATTCTGTTTTGCTTTCTACAGTGTGTATATCTATAGCTGATCATACTAGATTCAGGCTCGCAGTCTAGTTTTATCTCTTCTAGTCTATGCAGTCGACTTAAATTGAATAAATACTCAGAAAATATTTCAATTATGGGTATTAACAATGTTTCCTTTAATTTAAAACACAAATGTGACATTTCAGTGCAATCCTTGAATAGCAATTTTTCTGCAATTATTTCTTGTTTTGTGCTAAATAGTATCACCGAAAATTTGCCAATTTCAAAGATAAACATTGAGTCATGGAATATTACCAATGATATCCAATTAGCTGATCCGCAATTCAATGAGCAGGGAGAAATTCATCTTCTTATTGGTGCTGAACTGAAATCGGTGTTCGCTCCGTCTCCCCCCTACCAATTTCTCGTTTCCGTTTTGATTCGCGCTGTGACTGTCAAAAGCGAAATGGCTGCATGAACTTTGATGGAAAATTTGTGCGTTATTTGAAGCATCCGCAAGGGATACTTTTTCATCGAGGTTCAAAATAATTCTCCAGTGTAGTGTGGGGTACTGTAAAGGACCGTGTAACCTGCAACACTTTTCAAATATATACACGATTTTTGACAAGAAGTCTTAACTATATTTTTTTCAAAAAAATACCATTAGGTAGGTCTGTAGCTATACTTTAACTTTAAAGTGTGTTTTTTTCATTTCAGACAAAATTTCATAGGAAAAAAAATAAAAATGGGGTGTTGCAAGTTAGGTACAGGGGACTCCCTACTTGGAACAGTATACATTTTTGGTTTAAAATCATGTTCTATTCATGTAAATTTATCTTGCAACAGCAGAAATATATAAAAGGACGTCATTGCCATCTTTTAGGGCTAAAAAAATTGTTTTTCCCCAAAAATTGTCTTTTTTAGAATAAAAATTAAACATATGTAAAACAAACCTTTAATTGTATTTTAAAATGTAAAACAGTTATCAAAAATGTTCACATGAGAATAAAAAACAACTCTAAAGTAAAATATACATAACAAAGTATAAAAAAACTAAATAAAAACATATTTGCTTTTAAAAATAAAGCACAAAATAAATAAAATAAATCTAAAATCCAATTTCTTATAGTCTAGTGCTTTTTGTAATGTTTCATCGCTAAAATTGCGATAATGTATTGCGCCTAGAGTTCTTCTCTGCGTTTTAGACATGTTGCAAGTTAGGTGCAAAATACAATTTTCTGGAAAAAAATTCCCATTTTACTAGGATCTTAAGTTGCAACAAATTTGCGTGTGGCATAACCTTATCAATACAATACTTGTCAAAATCTAAAACAGCGATAGTTTAGGCTCTACAGGAGAAGTTTTCAAGGTATATTTTACGTGATATTACTACACCCAAAGAATATGGCGGGAAAATCTTGTAAAACTTACCGGTTTTACCGCGAAAATCACACCACCACCTGCTCTTATCACAGCCTGAGCTAGACTGACCCAGAGCGCGGTAGTCCATTGAAATGAAGGCTAAACCTCCATTTTTTCCTCTGTCGATCAAACCTGGGCGCAAATATGTATTCGACCCTCAGGAATCCGAATCCGCAAAAATTTTTGACCTAGGTGGTCAGGAAAGGG
The DNA here is from genome assembly GCF_000390285.2 of Anoplophora glabripennis. Classification (NCBI taxonomy): domain Eukaryota; kingdom Metazoa; phylum Arthropoda; class Insecta; order Coleoptera; family Cerambycidae; genus Anoplophora; species Anoplophora glabripennis. Next base: position 38,190 of record NW_019416899.1, on the reverse strand, counting down.
GTCAAAAGGTCAAAAAACCGTAAAAAATAAGGTTTTTCGCAAATATCTCGTAAACTACGGCAAGTAGCAAAAAAATAATTGCACCATCGTGTTCCCAGGGAAATTTTACATCGATTTTATGCTATTGCTTATTAAAATTAAATAAATTTATGTCATCTTTTGGACAATTACTAAGCACGAGAGGGGAAGTGTATATCTCCGGCGGTGGGGAGTAGTACAGCGCGCACCCTACATGTATCGGCTGACTCGCAGTCGACAGCTCTAGCAGGTGTGCCTGTTTGGAATATAATGCGATTTCAAATATAATTAGCCTGCAGTTGTAGTGGATTTTTTTTTGCTACTTTAATTTTTAAATGAAAAACCAAAAATATTACTAATGATTAATGAATGAACAGAAAAAAATTTTTAGAATGAAATACTTATTGCAAAAATGAAATATACAGGGTGTCCCGAAATTAGGGGGTAATATTTCTACAGGGTGTTCTGTGTCGAAAAAGATTACTTTTTCTTTATATAAACGTGGGTCCAAAAATTCTTCCTAAATTTACCATAACTTTTTTGTGCGTTGACTTTTTTTAACTTTTGAAAAGTATGAAATTTCATGATTTTTTATTAAAAAAAGGTACTCTTGGTTCATATTGGTAGAATGTTCCATTTTTGTGTAAAATCCGTTTAAAAATAATGTTATATGTGTTAATCATCGGGAATTGAAATTGTCAATATCGCAGATTTTGAATAACAAATATGCGTTTGACGTTATTTGCATTGACAGTTCAGTTATTTAGTTTTTGTGAATTGTTATCTTCATAAAAATTCTCGAATCTTTAGTAAATGATTATTTGACAAAGAAAAAAAAAACAAATTATTTGCAGCCAAATAAATGAATCCTCTGTTGTAATTCTTCCAAATGATTTATTTCTGTAGCATAAACTACAGCCTTCAACCTACCCCACAGAAAGTAATCTAGAGGATATAGGTCTAGAGACCGAGGTGGCCATGGAATGGGACCATCTCTACCTATCCACTTGAAAGGAAAATTACCGTTTAACCAATTTATGACATTATGGGTAAAGAGAGGTTGTTGATAGTGTAATGTTAAGCGTACTTTTAACGGTGTATCATCCAATAGTTCTCTTACATCATTTTGCAGAAAGTTTAAGTATCCTTCTGTATTCAGACAAACGGGAAACTGGATTGGTCCAAGTAGCTAGGTCCCCTAAAATTCCTGTTCACAAATTTATTGCAAATCTATTTTGAAAATTTGTGCGCTGTATTGCCTGTATTTAATGGATTTTATACAAAAATGGAACATTCTACCAATATGAAACAAGAGTACCTTTTTTTACTAAAAAACTGAAATTTCATACTTTTCAGTCAAAAGTCAAAAAAGTCAACGCATAAAAAAGTTATGGTAAATTTTACCCCCCTCCCCCCCAGTGTTGGAACGTATGTGATGAAAATTTGTAAATTTCGTTTCAGTAGCGGACTGAACACGTAAGAGTTAAGCTAATTACCAAATTTTATAAATTTATCTCTACTGGTTTCGGAGTTATTTAGAAAAAACCATCATCAGATTGTCCCCTTTAATCGGCTATAACTTCCTTAGGAAGAATTTTTGGGCCCACATTTATATAAAGAAAAAGTATTATTTCTCGACATAGAACGCCCTGTAGAAATGTTGCCCCTAATTTCGGGACACCCTGTAGTTCTCTGAAAAATTGACTAGTAAAGCCAATTCTACAAATACTTGTTCATAAAAAAAGTAAAAATTTGTATAAACAATTCTTCACAGAATGACAACCTTTTATTTCTTAATTTTAAAGATAGTAAACTTTTGAGGAATTGAATAATGAATAAAATAAGCCTAGTAGTCCGGACGAATTAGGTTTTTTTTCAAAAATCGGGCCTACCTCGAATTTTATGGGCTTAAAATTAAGTAAAAAATACACAGAATAAAAGCCTAAATTTGTGTATTTGTAGATATCGAGCGTCATATTGTTTATAACAAAAGAAAATAATATAATTGCTTTTCTTCAGTTTTTCGCTTATATCTCCGAAAATAAGCCTCTAATCGATATGAAGTATACTTCATGATTTTGTTCCTGAGGAAATTTGCTACAAGGGTAGATTTTTGCGAAAGCTCACAACATTTTTTTTATATTGCAAAATTAGCGGCGAAAAGAAAAATGTGCCCAAGTCAAGATATCGAAATTCGGCTGAAAAGAATCGAAAGGTAATTACATTATCTCGCGTCTGTGCAAATGTCAGATNGTAAAACGTGACGTCGTGACGGTTATCCATGGATACCCGTCACGTCGTCATGTTTTACGTGACGTAAAACGTGACGTCTTATGTTACCCGATATGTTGTCTATTTAACAGCAGTTTCATGCTTGTTCAATTAAACAGGAGTAGTTTTATTTTGTTTTTATTGTTCTTTTCATATGTTAGTACGAGAAAATTGCATCTCAAACACACAGTTACGAGGAAAAATAAAACACAGGCGTTGTAGATATATTTTTATTAAATAAATTACACATTCTACATTCAATAACAGATTGCATGAATTCCTTAGCGTCTGGAACTTAAATGAGCTTTATTCTTCCATAATAGAGTAGTGGCCCCATGGTAAAGTTACATACGACCCCTTTATCAAATAGCGTTTATCATCGTGCGGACTCAAAGCTATTTTTTCCTGAGTCATTGTGAAGACTGCATGTTTTTCGGATTTTATTAAATTTTGTCTGATATATTTATTTTTAAAATTATCGACACACTCGAGGTAATCCTCGAGCGTGATGATGTTTTTGATTATAGATTTTTTTATACCCTTGATCTTCTTTGTTAAAGCCATGTCATCGTCAACAGCTCGTTTAACCATATACATTTTAGATCTAAGACCTACGAAAAGTTCCATAGGGACACCATTAAACTCATCCTTCATCATACCCAAGACTTTTTTATTGACTTGAGGGATGTTATACCTATTGTCAGGGGGGTAGTCCGATGTGTCGAAACGGGTATGACAGTCGCGACGCATGACTTCATAGACATCTTTATCGGTGATTTCATATATCAGCGAGTCGGTGTCGGTATAAAGGACTGAGCAGTCGTTACCAAACTCGGGCACCATATAATCATAGTGAAAATCATATATGGTGGTTTTGGCCAGATCCAAAATCGACATACCAACGTATATCGGCTTGTTGAAGAAGACCTCGGTCTTATTTAACTCAATAGCCACCAAATTCTCATTGAAAATTGTGGCTGCCTTGAACTCTGGCTTCGCGATTAAGGCCTCCGCGCCATAACGCCCCTCCCATTTATTAACTAATTTCACTATGGAGTGTTTTCTAATATTTTCCATCGTTTTTCCGAACACAGCATTATTCATAAGCTTAAATAAGTTCTTTTCAAACTCGTTTTTAGCTGTCTGACGTAATGCTGTATTCAGATCAATGTAAGACTTAAGCCATGGAGACTGTTTGAATTTCAATACGCGGTGAATTTTTGTAAGCTTAAGACCCTGCTTTAATGCCTGTTTTAAAGCTCTGTAGTGAATAACGTACCGCGTCTTATTATGAAGGGTGGCTAAAAGTTTAAAATTTTTACATCCGGGGGGAGCGCTATGTTCGGGGCAGAAAGGCAAGTCGCGATGTAAGTCATGTATATGAGTCGGATATTCCAAGTCAACTTCAAGCAAATACCCTTCAGAAGAAGTATCGGATACGTTGGTGACGTCGATGTTGGAATTTACCCACTCGAACCCGCCGTATGGTAAGTACTGGCTCATAGCCCAACCGTATTGATTGTTGATATCAAAATATGTTAAATACTTTACCGGTTTACTCGGGTCGAAATTTGAAAGATACTTGTTGTTTGCTACGCTTTTTCGCTTAGAACATTGACTTAGCCCTCCGCGAATTCCCCGTTCGATAAACATTAACATATCGATATCGGTCAAAAGTTCTAATGTCTGGCGTGTCTTAAACAGCATACTGTCCCAGGTGTATCCAGGTAGGGTGTAGTAATTAGCCGGATCAAGACCGTATGTCTTGTGGCAACTGCTGCGAAACTGCTCAAACACGTCAGCCAAAAGTAAAATGTCCGTTTTCATGTATAAGTCCGTGTACTCACCTAAATTTTGAATTTTGAATGTATTCCAAACTTTTTGTGCGTGCGCGAACTGTTTAGACGAAATGTTCTTGTCCTCTAAACGGTTATAAAAGTGCGGCTGTTCCGGCAGAGACTGGATATTAAATTTAGCAAAGCTATCCATGAAGTCATACGGATACTCCCCCTTTTTCGTTAATAAAGTAAACTCATCGTCGGCTAGTTCAGAAAACTCTGATTTTAAATTTGGAAACTCGGTTAAGTATGATGATAGCGTATCTAATGCGGAATTCATGAAACGGAAAGAGTCAATAAACCGGAATTTAATTAAATTTTGATCTAAATTTTTTGTGAAAGAAATGTATTTTTCCTTTGTTATCGGAAGTACATCAACCCTACCCGGCAGGTCATTCGCGATATTTTCCAAAATAAAATGTGCATCGTACCCGCTCAGGTTGTGAAAGACAACAGGTATAACAACCCCATCCTTGTAATTAATGTTACACCCGCTGTGCGCGGCGCCTCTATAGTTATTTTCCGGAGACAAATGAAAATGGTCGCGGACTTTAACGTCCTCTGGCTTAAACGGCTGTTCACAGATGTGGCAATGAGTGGCTTTATGAAATTCAGCTTCTTGCGCTGATGTCATGGAAATATTGTAAGGGCATAAGAAAACTGTTTCTACGTCCTCGGCGAACGCAGACATTTCGCGAGCGAACCAAGACATGCAGTCCTCACCACGATAAGATCTATAAAATGATAATGACGGATCGTATGAACACTTTACGTAGTAGCCTATGGCAGCAGGCACATGACGTTGGTACTTGTTGCCGGAGTCCTCCTCTATCAGAACACTCTCGAGGTCGGCGTAGATGGTAAAGGGGACCTTTTCTTTATTTTTATAGTTTTTAAATTTTAGGTCTTTTTGATCTTCCGGAGGTAATCGCACCCTGCAATCATTCTGATTTTTGCAGTCGATGTAGTGTATATCTAGCTTCTCTTGGGTGTAGAAGTAATGTAAGCATCTGTCGCAGAAGTATTTCTTAGCATGATGTTCGCTAAGTTGAGACGATAAGAGGCGCGATAGATCCTTTATCCAGACGTAGTGGTATCTCGCAGATGTAGTACTCTCATCCTCAGCCTCATCAGCGTACATATCTTGTATTAAAAGCAGATTGACATGCGTATCTTTTTTGTTCTTCGTTAAGTATGTCGGGAGGGTAGTAAAGCCTTTCGACATCTTTTTAAGTATGTAAACGTTGACCGATACCCCGTTTTGCTTTTCAAACCTGGGTATCTGCTTCATTGTCATTGGGAACTGGATACCTTTTAAATTTAGAACCGATGAGGGTTGAGGGTAAGACGAAATCCTATCGGGGTGATTTCGAAAATCAACTGCATACAAGGCCGATGTCACCGCCCACGCGAAGCAGGCGTCGTCACCATTTTTTACGTTGACGCATGCCTGCTTCTTCTTAATTGATGTAGGTAAGTTGATGTACGATGATCCCAGCTGTGGCGTGAACTTGTTTATATTGATTCCCAAATTGGTTATTGAATTTAATGCCCAACCAATATCACGCTCCTGGAATTCATCGAGCTCCGTAGAAATCGGTGTCACTACATGTTCTTGAAACCATGTCTCCAGATTAGTATCACGATAAATTGGTGAATTCTTCGTTGTGAAATACTTTGGCTCCTCAAGAATTCTATCGGCTTTTTGCAACCGAAACTGTCCGCTGAATGCCGCGTTGACCTTAATACTGCGAAGCTGTCCTTGAGGAACTCCTTGGGGTCCTTATGCTTTATATTTGTGATGACTCCTGTTCGAATACGTCCATCAAATGCATTAGCTGAATCATCCCAATGGACGTGATGCTTAACAGTTTTCTTAGGGTCGGTAGAACAGCTGGCACCCGTCTTCTTTAAGGACTTAAACTGACATCTAAAGGATTTTATTTGGGCCAGCTGTGTCAATAGATGCTGCTTTTCGCCGACTGTCTTGACAGTTTTCAACTGATATTTTATATTTCGCACAGCTTTCGTGCACTGCCGAAGTCCATCTCTAACGGTTTCTTCACAATATGATTGTTTTAAAACACCGAGTAGGGTACATATTTGGTAATACAAATACTTCAGAATATCTGATGCAGCCATGATGCTATCACTTCAAAGACTGATGATAAACTGATTAGAAGGCGGTAGTAGAGGTGTAGTTATTATCTTTCAGCTAACTAGTGTCGGTGAGATATAATTTTGATACCTGAAAAGAGGTCACGTGATTAAGATGTGTTTGATTAAAAATAGGGCGCATATTCTCACAAAAAATTTCAAAGTATATGAAAAAAAATTTGAAAGTGAGTAAAACGAAAAGATAGTGAGCGTTTTCTACCTACTGGGCAAGCATATCATCGATCGCGAACAAATGGAAAAAATCGATGAAACCCACTATCTTATTGCATTAATCAAGACGTTTAATTTGATATGCGACACGCCATATTTTAAAAAACTCACCTTTATTGAAGACGTTTCAACACCTTTTTAAAAACTGATAATTATTTCAAATATGATAACAGCGCGGAGAGAGATAAGTCTCAAGACAGCGTACTGATAGATAAGCACGAAAGAAAATACCAGATATACCGATGTATCCGGCTTTTATACCTCCCTGATAATCTCGAAACCTTCTCCTAATCTCGAACGTGTCCCTAACGATTGATATATAAAAAAGGTCTCTTAAAGTTTATGTCTTTGCCATTAGAATCAGTGTTAAATTGAAGATTCAGCCTAGTATGAAACGTTTTCGTATTTAAAAATTAAATCGAGATACAAGTTGATAATAATGTCTGCTCGAAAGATGCCGAAAACACGTGTCACCTTATACGCGTAGTAAATTACTAGCTGAGACATGTCGGTTACTCGTTCATTCTTCGTTAATCTGTTGAGGTGTACGGAGGTGGTGCTTGCGAAGTTAAGAATATGGGAAATTGGGCTGGTGGTCGACTTTCTTCCTCACGTTAGCGTGACAGGTACCGCTTTCATGCGGGAGAGTACAACCCTTGGCGTCTGTAATACCAGTCCTAATAAGATAAGGGTTGTCGCCTTCAAGGGGTATGTATAGATAACGCTTTCGTTTGTGCGCATACGTGCGAACATATTTTTGTGGAATTGAGTTGCCGGGGGCTTCCAACTAATTATTGTGAGGCCCCCCTATGGCTATCAAAGAACCGCCCCCACCCCATTACCTGCCNGAAATACAACAGGTATAACAACCCCATCCTTGTAATTAATGTTACACGCGTTGTGCGCGGCGCCCCTGTAGTTATTTTCCGGAGACAAATGAAAATGGTCGCGGACTTTAACGTCCTCTGGCTTAAACGGCTGTTCACAGATGTGGCAATGGGTGGCTTTATGAAATTCAGCTTCTTGCGCTGACGTCATGGAAATATCGTAAGGGCATAAGAAAACCGTTTCTACGTCCTCAGCGAACGTAGACATTTCGCGCGCGAACCAAGACATACAGTCCTCACCACGATAAGATCTATAAAATGATAACGATGGATCGTATGAACACTTTACGTAGTACCCTACGGCAGCAGGCACGTGGTGTTGGTACTTGCTACCATCATCCACCTCTTTAAGGATACTCTCGAGGTCGGCATACACAACGAATGGTACTTTTTCTTTATTTTTAAAATTTTTAAATTTAAGGTCTTTTTGATCTTCAGTAGGTAGCCTGACTTTGCACTCATTCATTTCTTTGCAGTCGATGTAATGGCTGCTTAGTCTTTCCGTGGATGAAAAGTAGTGTAGGCATCTGTCACAGAAGAATTTTTTAGCACGATTTTTGCTAAGTTGAGAGGATGAGAGGCGTGACAGGTCCTTTATCCAGACGTAGTGGTATTTCGTTGGAGTGAAAAGGAATGTATTTTCATTGTCGACATCGTCTTGGTATTGATCTTGTATTAAAAGCAGGTTGACATGCTTATCCAGCTTATTTTTTGTCAAGTATGTTGGGAGGGTAGTAAAGCTGTTCACAATTTCCTTTAGAATATACACATTGATAGATATTCCGTTTTGCTTCTCAAACCTGGGTATCTGCTTCATTGTCATTGGGAACTGGATGCCTTTTAAATTTAGAACCGATGAGGGTTGAGGGTAAGACGAAATCCTATCGGGGTGATTTCGAAAATCAACTGCATACAAGGCCGATGTCACCGCCCACGCGAAGCAGGCGTCGTCACCATTTTTTACGTTGACGCATGCCTGCTTCTTCTTAATTGATGTAGGTAAGTTGATGTACGATGATCCCAGCTGTGGCGTGAACTTGTTTATATTGATTCCCAAATTGGTTATTGAATTTAATGCCCAAGGACTTAAACTGACATCTAAAGGATTTTATTTGGGCCAGCTGTGTCAATAGATGCTGCTTTTCGCCGACTGTCTTGACAGTTTTCAACTGATATTTTATATTTCGCACAGCTTTCGTGCACTGCCGAAGTCCATCTTTAACGGTTTCTTCACAATATGATTGTTTTAAAACACCGAGTAGGGTACATATTTGGTAATACAAATACTTCAGAATATCTGATGCAGCCATGATGCTATCACTTCAAAGACTGATGATAAACTGATTAGAAGGCGGTAGTAGAGGTGTAGTTATTATCTTTCAGCTAACTAGTGTCGGTGAGATATAATTTTGATACCTGAAAAGAGGTCACGTGATTAAGATGTGTTTGATTAAAAATAGGGCGCATATTCTCACAAAAAATTTCAAAGTATATGAAAAAAAATTTGAAAGTGAGTAAAACGAAAAGATAGTGAGCGTTTTCTACCTACTGGGCAAGCATATCATCGATCGCGAACAAATGGAAAAAATCGATGAAACCCACTATCTTATTGCATTAATCAAGACGTTTAATTTGATATGCGACACGCCATAATTTAAAAAACTCACCTTTATTGAAGAAGTTTCAACACCTTTTAAAACTGATAATTATTCAAATGTGATAACAGCGCGGAGAGAGATAAGTCTCAAGACAGCGTACTGATAGATAAGCACGAAAGAAAATACCAGATATACCGATGTATCCGGCTTTTATACCTCCCTGATAATCTCGAAACCTTCTCCTAATCTCGAACGTGTCCCTAACGATTGATATATAAAAAAGGTCTCTTAAAGTTTATGTCTTTGCCATTAGAATCAGTGTTAAATTGAAGATTCAGCCTAGTATGAAACGTTTTCGTATTTAAAAATTAAATCGAGATACAAGTTGATAATAATGTCTGCTCGAAAGATGCCGAAAACACGTGTCACCTTATACGCGTAGTAAATTACTAGCTGAGACATGTCGGTTACTCGTTCATTCTTCGTTAATCTGTTGAGGTGTACGGAGGTGGTGCTTGCGAAGTTAAGAATATGGGAAATTGGGCTGGTGGTCGACTTTCTTCCTCACGTTAGCGTGACAGGTACCGCTTTCATGCGGGAGAGTACAACCCTTGGCGTCTGTAATACCAGTCCTAATAAGATAAGGGTTGTCGCCTTCAAGGGGTATGTATAGATAACGCTTTCGTTTGTGCGCATACGTGCGAACATATTTTTGTGGAATTGAGTTGCCGGGGGCTTCCAACTAATTATTGTGAGGCCCCCCTATGGCTATCAAAGAACCGCCCCCACCCCATTACCTGCCTCTGCAGCCGCCCTCTGGACCCGTTTGCCGCTTTCCCTTAGCCAAACTGGTAAGTTTTTGTATTTTTTTTTAATTGTTTCAAGTCGCAAATTACTAATTATTTTATGAAAAATTATTTTATGTAGAAATTACGCCAAAACTGTACTTTACGTACTGTATGTAGAAAAATTATTAAAAATTAAATATGTCGTACTGTACTTTACTAAAAAGTAGAAAAATTACGAAAAATTATATAAGAAAAAAATATTTTATGAGAAAATTATGAAAAAAATACTGTACTTTAATAAAAAAGCAAAAAAAAGAATATGGAAAAATTATGAAAAAATACATCATACTGTACTTTACTAGAAATTAGAAAAATTACGAAAAATTAAAAATAGAAAAATTTTGTCTTATGCCTGAACCGTATAATTAATTCAGGCCATCACTTTCCGAGGCTAAATAACGTCAAACTGAACTTTAATAAAAAAAACAGAAAAATTATTTATTAAAATTTATGTCAAAACTATACTTTACTAAAACTATACTTTAATAAAAAATTAAATATAGAAAAATTAAATATGCAAAAATTATGAAAAATGACGTCAAACTGTACTTTATTAAAAAATAGTGGCAAAAAATTATTTTACGAAAAATAAAATCCAAATATTTTTTATGTAAAGAGAAAATAGTAATTTTAATTGTAAGGAAAGACCCTATAACGTTCAATTCCAATCTAAGTCGCAACGGATCTGTTTAGTTTGAAACACTGCCGTTGAGATGTTTGAATTGCGTTAAGAGTATGGTACCGAACAATTATATTTTGAATTTGCCCTAACCACAAGACAGCCATTTTTATCGTTTCGATAGCCCGAAGGCCTTTCGCGTTCACGGGCGGATTTAAGTTTTTCGCGTGTGGCTGAAACCTTTTTTCGTTGGCAAGGAAAAATCCAATGATTACCCTTAGGTAATCGTTTAAGATAGACCCCTACACGACACGGGTACCTTATCAAGCCAGCATATTTAACTGTGTATTGAATCGGTACAGACGACGCGATCTGAAATGCAGAAAAATCTAGCAACTTACCCTTCGTATGCCTACTTTCTTCGTGTCTCTGTCATTTCATGCCTCTGTAGCCGAAATTCATGCCTTTCTGTCCTGGTTAGACTTTCAACTGCCTATAAAATTAATGCTTTAGATTTTAGCCGCCATCTTGTTGTTGAATAATTTGTAACTTTATATAAAGACCCTGTAGCAATTGTTTTTGCTCAACTGCTAAAATAACACCCTGTATAATACTGGTTTTAAATAAAATTTTAATCTGATTTTGGTTTTGATTTTTTATGATTCTAGTAAATTGCCTTTATCTTTTTTCTATAAAGATTCATCTAATTACTGTTTAATTGTTTTTGGTTCATTTTTTCAGTTATTATAATAATAAAGCCCTGTATTTAATTTTCGGTTAGTTAACGTTTATTACGATTAAGTGATTTTTTTGTATTAAATAAGCTGTTTTACCAGCTAAATTATAGTTTTTAGAATGTTAATATGTTTTGGGGATTTTGTTAGCTTGTTTTTCCTGTTGAAATAAGCCAATATTTTTAATTATAGAAGTTCTTTACTATGAAAAATTATTATAGTTTAATATTAATGCTTTAAATATGATTTTATTATAAATAAGCTATTTTAACAGCTATTTACAGTTTTTAGAATACGTAGGCTGTGTATTAAAACTGAAAAGTAATCTGAAATGATGATATTCGAAGCAACTTACCCTTCGTATGCCTTGTTTTTGGTTTCCATGTCTCTGACGTCCTATGGTTCACATTCATGCTTTTCCAGCGCTGCTCTCTCTCTCTCTTTCAGCTGTCTATAAAATAATAATATAAAAAATAATTCTTTAGATTTTTAGCTACCATCTTGTTGTTAACTAATTTGTATCTTTTATAAAGGCCCAGTAGCTATTGTTTCTTCTCAACTGCTAAAATAAGACCCTGTATAATACTGATTTTAAATAGAATTTTTCTTCGTTGAACAATAAACGTTTAAGTGAATTTGTTTAATATACCATTAATTTTGGTAGCTGGTTTAATTGTCTTAGAATTTAATGCTAAAATTTTTAATTATACAATTTTTTACTATGAAAAGTAATTGCAGTTTAAGATTATAACTGCTATACAAGGCTACGTTTTTAATTGAAAATGTGTATATAGACTTACCTTTCTTTATCCAAAAGGATACACACAAAAAGCATCACTCACTATAACAGTCCAAGAAACTTTTAACAAAAAACAAGCAGAGCAGACTCGTTGATTTTATGACTAATTATAAATTGATTATTAACAGTCTTAGCCAAGAAAAGCCGCAAAGTGCAGTGACTGCAGTTGATATCGCCAGAACAGGCCACTGGCTGTTTTGCTGAGACAGCAAAAGGCAGCTGTGCTAGCGTTTGTTGACTTGGTTTTCTTATTACACCTAAGCGGAATAATTTTTATTTCAATGCAATTTGCTATTTAAAAGAATTTGCCATTGGGCTTTAATATGAACATTTAAGACGAAGAAGGATTGACCCTTTCTGTTCTATTTTAACAAACATTCCTAAAGTAAATTCCAGTAAATATTTTTTTTAGCCGTTGTCTGTGATAATTAAATGTACAGGTATATTTAATTTTTAGTCCCGCGCTCCACTTATAGCGCCATCTACGGACACCCGCTCGGCCGCATTATAAACTACTATGAAATGAAAATCGCGGCTACTGTCTACATCACCGCTCGATTACGTTGGGGCCCGCGGTGGCGGGCGAAGCCCTACACAATTTAGGTATACCTACGCGGGGTACACGCGGAGGCCTACGCTCAATACTCTTGTCTACGTGGGCAATCCTACATACCTACATGAAGATACCTGCATGGGGGCCCTAAGGGGCAAAGCCCTAGGTGGGGTAAAGCCCTAGGTGACAACATTTTGAATATCCCGCAAAAAAATTCTGAGCTCTGATTGGCTGAAGGGGAGGGGGAAGGGAAAAGCAGGAGGAGTGGGGGTAAAATTCGTCAAAAATGACCAGGATGAACCTTCATAAGAAAATACATGGGATTTTGGCGTCGTAGTAACATAGCCTACCTACTATTTACTCTACGTTTCATGCACTCAAAAACGGGTTCAAGTTGAGTTATAATGTTTATTTCACGTTCATTTGCTGCTTCCAGCACTTCAAGTGTGTGGAGAGGATATTTAAACCCCTAGTAACCATAAACTTCCTGAAGATAGTTTCTGTTGCAGTATGTGCTGTAGCTCCATCTTGTTGAAAATATCCATGCTGCAGTTTATCGTCATTAATTCACGGGCTTGTTGTGAAATGTTACGGTATCGTTCTCCATTTATTACTTCTGGGAAAAAATTGGGCCTATTATACTTCTTGAAACTGCTGCTGATACCTATCTTCTGAGGATGTAACGTGTTTTCAATAAAATTGTGCAGATTTTCTGGAGCCCAAGTTTTATAATTCTGACTGTTTACATAACCAGATAAAATATGTACCCTATGCCTCATGGGATTAAAAAGTCAGGTCTAAGAAATCCACAAAAAAAAACCATCCACAATATCGTACTCGTCGGTCGTGATCAGGAGGAAGTAACTCTTGCACAACAGAAACCTTATAAGATGCATATGCAGCTACTTCTTTAATACTTTGTGACAAGTCCCAACTGATACACCTACGGACATACGTTGATTGAAATATTCTCTCTACATATTATCAATAGAATATGCATAATTAATTCTTGTTAGTATACAAACTAACCAGCGTAAGGCTGTAAGAATTTATATGTTGATAAAAAATAAATTATAAAGAAATTGTAATAAAATTTTTTCAAAATTATTTAATTATTAATTATATTTTAACTTCAGCTTTATGTTAAAAAATTTACATAATTCAAACTATATTAAGTTTATCACGGTAGGTAATTGTTTGAGTAGATAACTGTGGACAGGTTTCTAAAGACTTAACACAATTTGTTGTCAAATATCTTTAATAAGATTAGTTTGTACAAAAGTATAGAAATTCTGGTAAACACTGCTAAATTTATTGTATAAACAATAAGCGTAAAAAACACGAAAAGTTACGAACGCCTCTGGATTAACAGTTCACCTAGGGAAAAATGACCAACTAAGCATAATTTTTCTCTGGTAATTGCTGAAACACCAACTTAAGAAAATTAAATTTATTAAGTGCCAAAACAAATCTGGTCACGTCGGATTCGGGCATTTATGAAGTCACTGTATATACGTATGTATGATATATTCACATCGAACTCCTATACCTACAGAGTGTTTCAGTCAATCAAACTTTAACTGCAAATAGAACTCAATAAATAATTCAGAATTGCCTTATGAAGCAAGGGTTTAAGTCTCACCGTTTTCACTGGACAGGGCCATATTGGTCGATTGTTAAAATCATATTATCAGTTGAATGGGCCGTTCCGAGTGAGCAGCCGACCTGTGCGGACGTATTTGTGCAGTGAAGTAGCGACGAGTGAACGTGAAGTGGAAGCCCCACACACCAGCCTGGTTAAAACGGGTAAGTCCCTTTATATTTTCTTAAGTGAATTTTATTTTATTGTGTACCATTCATTTTCACCATTATTGTGACTAAGACAAACGACATAACTGACAGACAAAAAACATAAAACATCACGTACGCCCCCGAAAGGGGAACCCCTAACGCGATCAATACATACACACAAACACACACAAACCCAAACACACATACCAAGACTAACATGACGAACTCTGACCACGACAAGGACGACAACGCGACCAGTGAGAGGTCCTCTTCAAGGGCCTCCACCACCTCCTCAGGCTCACCAAACACCACGACAAAAGCTGACTTATATGACAAATTGCAGCAACAAAAACACGAAAATAAGACACTGAGACGACAAATACAAAAATTGACAGAACAAAACGACAGACAAAGCCTACAAATACAGACATTGACAAAACAAATTGCCGACATGCAAATAACGCTAAAACAATCTGACGAAAACACACTACGACTACACGACAAATTAGATAAACTACTAAACAAACAAACACACGACAATACACAAAATGCACACAATACACACATACCAACACCCACTCCCTCACGTACAGACAAGCGCAAAAAGGACTTGACAGAGTCCTCGAGCGAAGACGAAGCCCCCCAACACAAAAAAACCAGACCAAAAAACACTAAACACTACACACACAAACACACGCCCACACACCCCCCAACCATCCACCAGTACCCAACAAAAAACACAGAAACAGACCACAAACACGAAACAAAACACAACACAAAACACGCCGAATACACCAGAACAAACCATTGACACACAAAAAACCCCTCCAGTAATCTTGCGTAAGCAAGAGCGCTGGACACAAATTAACTAATTACTAAACACACAAAAAATAAATTACACTAAAGCCAAGCTCACGAAAGACCCCGCTACACCTACGGACCACAGACACTTAACTAAAACACTCGCGGACAGAGGCGAGGAGTACCACACTTTCACCCTCAGCGAAGATAAAACGCTGAGGGGGATACGTGGAATACCGGCAGATGTTCCACCAAGTGAGGTCCAACTCGACCTTGCACGACAAGGATTCCCCGGCGCAATAGTGCACCGCGTACTGCAAGCCTGAAGGTAACCCGCTGCTTCTCGCTTGTTGTTCGAGTAGAGCTGCAACGAAAGCAGCGGGTTGCCACGCAGTGCCACCGCTGCCAGCGGTTCGGCCACGGCCAGTCACGGTGCACAGCTGAGCCAAAGTGCGTAAAATGTGGCGAAAGCCATAGCACGCACGTCTGTAAAAAGACAAAAGACACGCCCGCCAGGTGTGCAAATTGCGCCGGGCCACATCATGCCAGCTATATGGGGTGCCCTCAGTACCCCAAAGCTGAAAACACAAAAACACAAAACACAAACACACACACGACACAAAACACTACACAAACACACAGACAACCCCTCCTTTCCACCCCTAACACAACCACGGGACTGACATACGCTGACATGGCCAAAAAAAACACAAAACGCACAAAAACAAAATCACAACACCTCACCACACACACACACACACACACACACACACAGACACGACACCCCCCCCAACCGGGCGCGGCGGCCCTGATTGACGCAACGAAGCGTCTTCGGGACTTCTGCGTCCAGCTGACGACTATGGTGTCGAATATGCAAAAATTATTCGACTTCTAATGGCTCGTCGGCCCTCCCAACCCTCCTCGCTGAGAATTTCGTCCTGGAACCTTGACGGGTTCCGGGCCAAAAAAACGGAACTCGTGGACATCTTGAACCGTCTAAACATAGACGTTATGGCTGTCCAGGAGACCTACCTCAGCGAGGCATCCCGTACCTCCATCCCTGACTATGACATATACAGACATGACAGAAACCGTAACGGGGGTGGTGTTGCA